>NC_091347.1:25393407-25470907 GCF_038502225.1 Cherax quadricarinatus | reverse complement strand
TAGGACAACTAAACTATCCAAAACCTAAACTAACCTAAATTAACTTAACCTAACCCAGAAATCATGTATAAGAAATCCACATAGATGCGTATGGGATGGGTTATCCCGGGATAAGTTACGGCTCATAGGATAAGTGGTTCTGAAAGGGGAGAGGGGGGATAATGGTTAACAGGATAGGGATATGTGGGAGGTAATGGTGATGGTTGTAGTAAGAGGGAGGGGTGGTGGTGGTGGTGGTCAGAGGGGGGGGTGGTGGTACCAGGTGCCTGAGAGATTACTACGACAATCACCACCTGGACGACCACCAGGTGAGGCCCCTGTGAACCCTCCCTCCCTCCCCCTCTTCTCCATTCCTTTATTTTTTCAACCCTCTCTATTCCTTCTTCATTCATCCGTGTCTTCTCTTTTATTCTCAATTCCTAGTCCCTCCATCTCTTCCTCGTTTGTTGTTCCATCTTTCCCATCACATTATTTCCCCATTCTTTTATACAATTCTTGTATCATCCCTCTCGCAATACCTCTCCTTCCATATTTTTCCAACCATCCCCCTTCTCCTCTCTCCTTGTCCTCTACATCTTTCCTACCCTTCCTCTCCCCTTATTCTATATATCTTTTTTGAACTCTCTCCCCCTCACTCTCCACTTGCCCTTCATATATTTTCAATTCTTCCCTTCTTCCTCCTTTCCCTCCTTCCATACTTCCATTTCCTTCTTCTCCCAGCCTGCCCTCTACCACTCCATTCCACATATTAATAATTTTGACCCTTCCCTATGCTCCCTCCTTCATCCCAACCCTCCCTTCACAGCTGTGGCATGCAAAGAGTATGTTACAATTTATTCGGCGTATGTCACACTCCCATATAGGCTGCCTCCCAACCAGTGATCCAGGTGCTAAGGGTTTAACGATCAATAGGGTACCCATCATTAAATCAGTACCTTGGTTCCTTAACCAATCACAGGCAAACCCGCCAAAGCTGAAGCAACATGATTCACTTGCGGGAAACATTGACAGACTTGCCTACTTGCTGGTGGAGTACGGTATACTATCTCTGGCTTCTGCTTTGCCATCTGTCACCGTGGTGTACACTTATTATTATTCTATCTGTACATGGTGTACATATCTGTATATAGTGGGTGAAGGCAAAATATACATTATAATCTACTGGCGAGTTTGTTTGCTCCAATTCCCATTATGACCAGGTCTCACAGGCCATTCATTACCTGTGTTCGTAATAACAGCCACCTTAAACTTCCTCCCCCCCTTCTCTCTCTCTCTCTCTCTCTCTCTCCTTCTGCCTCCTTTCTCCCTCTTTCATTCTCTTCTATCCATTTTTCTGCTGTCGTCTTTCTTTTCGTCCCTCCCCTCATCTTCCCTCCAACTTAAAACTTGCAAAGAAGTTACAATAATGATGGAATAAGTGTTTTGAAGGACAGGCGAGTGTGGAAATGCCCCAGAGAGGGGAGAGAGGGGTTAATACTGGGAAGTAGTGAAACAGAATACCCCACCACCACCCTACCAGCCCCAACCTCTCAATGTTGGTGCCGACATGTCTACTGCAACCCGGTAATTCCCTCTCCCCACTCCCACAGTCCCCACATCCTAACCAACCCATTTCCTGAGGTGTCGCATACCTCACTATTCAACTCGCAACCGCAAGGTCCTGTATTCGATTCCCCGTCACGGAGAAACGTGGGCAATTAGCAACCCCTCCCCCTGCCCACCTGGCAGTAAAAATGGGCAGCAGTGTTACTCTACAGTTACAGGTTGCATCCAGGGGAAAGTGTAGGTACACCAGTACCTGCTAGACTATTACGTCCTTCGTTAGTTTTAGTTGTCTCCAGAGCGTCTAGTTTGTGTACCCACAGCTCATACTGAGTGGTAACGCAAAAAAAAATAAAAAAACGGAATTACACAGGTCAAACAATGGGTCTTAGAACCCACTGAGCATTGTTACATCACAATAAAGAAATATTAATCATTTCATATTATACTTCATATAATTGTTGGCCACGGTACAGTAAAAAATACAATCTTAAAAAAAATGTATATCTTATTACCATTAACAAAAAAAAAAAAAAAAAAAAAACTGGTCATAACTAGGTTGCAATCTCTATAAAGACAGTTTGTTGATCTAGTCGATGCAAAATGTGAATAGAACCTCAAAATTTCAGATACATTAACAATGTGTTGTGCCATATCCTATAAGGTTTGCATGTTCCGGTGTACGTCTGTCCACACACTGTATTTTATGTCACTGACGTCTCTATATAAACCGTGCTGCCAGATATACTTACAGTCTAGCCTGAGTCTAGCAGTAACAACAGTACTGCCAGATATACTTACAGCCTAGCCTGAGTCTAGCAGTAACAACAGTAATGCCAGATATACTTACAGCCTAGCCTGAGTCTAGCAGTAACAACAGTACTGCCAGATATGCTTACAGCCTAGCCTGAGTCTAGCAGTAACAACAGTACTGCCAGATATACTTACAGCCTAGCCTGAGTCTAGCAGTAACAACAGTACTGCCAGATATGCTTACAGCCTAGCCTGTGTCTAGCAGTAACAACAGTACTGTCAGATATACTTACAGCCTAGCCTGTGTCTAGCAGTAACAACAGTACTGCCAGATATACTTACAGCCTAGCCTGTGTCTAGCAGTAACAACAGTACTGCCAGATATACAGCCTAGCCTGAGTCTAGCAGTAACAACAGTACTGCCAGATATACTTACAGCCTAGCCTGTGTCTAGCAGTAACAACAGTACTGTCAGATATACTTACAGCCTAGCCTGAGTCTAGCAGTAACAACAGTACTGCCAGTTATGCTTACAGCCTAGCCTGAGTCTAGCAGTAACAACAGTACTGCCAGATATACTTACAGCCTAGCCTGAGTCTAGCAGTAACAACAGTACTGCCAGATATACTTACAGCCTAGCCTGAGTCTAGCAGTAACAACAGTACTGCCAGATATACTTACAGCCTAGCCTGAGTCTAGCAGTAACAACAGTACTGCCAGATATACTTACAGCCTAGCCTGAGTCTAGCAGTAACAACAGTACTGCCAGATATACTTACAGCCTAGCCTGAGTCTAGCAGTAACAACAGTACTGCCAGATATACTTACAGCCTAGCCTGAGTCTAGCAGTAACAACAGTACTGCCAGATATACTTACAGTCTAGCCTAAGTCTAGCAGTAACAACAGTACTGCCAGATATACTTACAGCCTAGCCTGAGTCTAGCAGTAACAACAGTACTGCCAGATATACTTACAGTCTAGCCTAAGTCTAGCAGTAACAACAGTACTGCCAGATATACTTACAGTCTAGCCTAAGTCTAGCAGTAACAACAGTACTGCCAGATATACTTACAGCCTAGCCTGAGTCTAGCAGTAACAACAGTACTGCCAGATATACTTACAGTCTAGCCTAAGTCTAGCAGTAACAACAGTACTGCCAGATATACTTACAGTCTAGCCTAAGTCTAGCAGTAACAACAGTACTGCCAGATATACTTACAGTCTAGCCTAAGTCTAGCAGTAACAACAGTACTGCCAGATATACTTACAGTCTAGCCTAAGTCTAGCAGTAACAACAGTACTGCCAGATATACTTACAGCCTAGCCTGAGTCTAGCAGTAACAACAGTACTGCCAGATATACTTACAGTCTAGCCTAAGTCTAGCAGTAACAACAGTACTGCCAGATATACCTACAGTCTAGCCTAAGTCTAGCAGTAACAACAGTACTGCCAGATATACTTACAGTCTAGCCTAAGTCTAGCAGTAACAACAGTACTATAATACTTGCGAGTGTGACTGGACATTTAAATGTTAGCACTGAGTTTGTCTCTTGGAGTAATTCGGGGGATATATACACAGAGGTGTATGTCTCTCAATGTATATAGACCGAGAGTTGTATGTTTCTCAGTGTATATACATCGAGAAGCGTATATTTCTTCGTGTTTATACGCTGAGAGTTTACCCCCTATTTCATAATCCTCTCCGCTGAGACAAGCTAGTCTTCTCAGTCGCTACACCACATACTCATCTCTGCCCGGGCAGACTACACAACAGCCGGACTCTATGACCGTAAAACTCTACGAACGTTCGACTCTACAAGAGTGTTAAGACGCGTGTAGAGGGTGTGAGCGACAGAGCAGCACGAGGAAAGTGTCACTACAAAGTAAAACAGTTAAGCAGCGACCGCTGTAACCACCATTATGTTATTGTGGACAAGTAGAGAGGGTATTCAATTCTACAGAAGGAGTTGCTACTTGTCAAGAAGGATCCTAGTGCTGCTACTCGCCCCAACTCCACCACTTGTCTCTCCATTGGACTTCAGCTTTATCTCTCAGTTATTCAACAATCTTGCGTTAAAGCTTTTTCAACCTCATTTTTTCAATTTTGGTTCTTGGCTCGTTCAGTTTTAAACATTATCTATTGTTGGTTTGTCCATATTGTCTCTATCGTCCTTGTAATATATTTCATGCGTGTATAATATTACCATGTATGTTACACAAATAACCCGCACATAAAAGAGAGAAGCTTACGACGACGTTTCGGTCCGACTTGGACCATTGACAAGTCACGGTATTGTGCCTTTTTGTTATTTACCATGTATGTACATGCATGTTTACCCATACATTTATTTGCCAACTTGATTCTCTCGGTCTATCAAAAAACTCACCTCGGATGTATACTATGCTCATTGCCGAACAGTGAACCAAGTCCATAGGATTTAAGAGGCGAGACCAAGAGTTGTGAATCGAATCCCGTGAACACAACGAAGTTAGTAGAACCCCTTTCAGGGTACGAGAGATCACAACTGGAAAATGTACCCAGCTATACAGCTTCTTTAACTACTGGGAATGTCTCACAGTATAGAACACAATATGGAGATTGAGGTATTTATACAACATATGGGAATCTGTATAAAGGAAACGTTACGCCACACAGTGGTTTCATTAGTCCAATACAAAACAGAAAGGGGGAGCTTAGGGAAATCAGTCCCTCAGCCTGGAATCGATGTGTTCAATCACTCTTGTAGAAAGTACAGCATATGATCGGAGAAGTGGCTTATATACTGTAGTCAGGTGAGTGGAAGCAGGAGTGTAAGTAGGTCTTCGTACAAAGGTTGGAAAAGTATTGAAGAATTCTTTGTATCAAGATCCCATGATGCTCCAGTGTCTGACAGATGTGATAAATGGTTTTTAAAAACCGACAACAGTGATGGACTGAACACATTTATTCCAGACTGAGGGACTGATTACCTCCAACTCCTCCTCTCCTTACCCCCTTTCTGCTTTGTACTGGACTGATGAAGCCACTTTGTGGCGAAACATTTCCTTAATAAAGATTCCCATATGTTGCATAAGTGTCTCAATCTTCAACTTGTCGGTTTTGAAAAACCATTTATCACATAGAACACAAGATTTGCAGCAGACCTACTGGTCCATTCTAGGCGGGTTCAACTCACACCCACTCCTTTACCTGCACCTGGATTGTTCTCTCTGGTGAGGAGAAGGGAGAGAGATACCTAATAATATATACATGGAAGATCTTTGAGGGTCAGGTCCCCAATCTGCACATCATAGCAACTTACTAGAGCGAAAAATAAATACAATAAATACAATAAATACAATAAATCTGGTAAAAAGCAGAGGCGCCACAAGCACAAATGAACACTGTGTCAACATGTGAGCGCCAAAACTCTTCAACATATTGCCAAAAAACGTCAGAAATGCTGTCAGGACAAATATATAAAATTTTAAGAGGAACCTGGACCACTGCCTGCCTTTATTGCTACTACTACTACTACTACTACTTTCTATGCTAATACTATTATAAATATGAAGATCCCTGAATACGATTCCGTGGGTCACTATCCTCGAGACCCGGTCCTAGACTAGCTTGCTGGACTGCTCAACCAAGCTCTTGGTGCTAGTCGCACGCAGCACCAAAGCCCGGCTGTACAGGAACTATCTTGAAGAATTTATTAAGCTCCCTCTTGAAGCAGCCAGAAGTCTGTTGGTAAACAGTCTTATGTATGATAGGAGGGTGTTGGAGAGTCTTGATCCCTCTACACTTATTTAGTTATCTCTCAGTGCACTCTTTGTAACCCTGCGCCATCTAATGGGTCTTTTGCTTTCGTAGGGAATGATTTGATTCTGCAGATCTGGGACCAGTCCCTCCAGAAATTTCCAACTGTAAATTATGGAGTCGCTTTCTCGCCTACGCTCCAGGGAGTATATGTCAGTAATTCTTAATATGGTAGTGGCAAGTGCTACGTTACAGAGGCTGACTCTGGTTGCTTCTATGGTTGTGGCACTGATCACGGGACCTGGCTGCCAAACACCGGGGGCTCAGAGTGCCATTATTAGGTGCCAGCACGCTTTCACACCACCACTACCACCACACCCCTATGTCAGTGGTATTGTAACTCCTAGCTTACACCTCATACCCTCACATCTTACAACTCATACCTCACACCTAGCACCTCATACCTTCACACATTACACCTACCAGTTCACACCTCATACACTCACACACCTACCACCTCATACCCACACACCTTACAACTCATACCCTCACGCCTAGCACCTCATACCAGGAAACAACTGCCCCCCTCTCCTACATACACTGGCTCCCTCACCTTTGTTAGTGTGACTTGTAAATGATCCAAGTCGGACCGAAACGTCGTGGTAACTTTCTCCCCTGTGTGCGGGTTATTTGTGAACTGTTTCAGTATTGTGCCTTTTTGTTCTTCACACAGCTATCTTAACTTTATCTTGTCTTAGCCGTTTTTAAGTTAGGGTTAAGTTGGGTTGGGTTGGGTTAGGTTAGTTTAGGGTAAATGGGGTTAAATTTGGTCTGGACACAAATCTGTGAAAAAAAAAACGTTTATTTAACCACGAGAAAAGTCAAAATGCTTAAAAAAAAACACGTTTATTGCTGGTATACCTTTAATGAGTTTCAAGAGTCTTTCTACTCCGGAGCCCGGCCATGGGCCAGGCTCGTCTGGTGCTAGCCTGGTTAATCAGGTTGCTGCTGCTAGAGGCAGAGTTAAAGCTACACAGACACACAGCAAGCTTTTGTTTTCACAATGTGACTCAAGAACACGCAAGATAACAGGTAAATCTTACAAGCTTCTATTTACAGTTAAGATATTCACCCATAATCTTGTCTTCACGGATCATCTTCCTGAAGTATTTTAACCCCAGTGAGGTCTAGTCTGAGATCGGGCCGCGGGAGCCACGATTTCCCGCAGTGCGGGAGACTTGGTAGTTCCCAAGGGCGATGGTATCCCCACGCATGTGTCGGTATCCCCGTCAACGCCGCTGAGGGAAGCATGGGTTATACCTGGAGGAGGGTGTTTCGGGGAGTCAACCCCCCCCCCGCGGGGTTGCATATAAATGCAAAACAAGAGCTTGAGTTAATTGATAAATTACTCCCGCAAATTACTTTAGCAGAAGATACGGGGGAGAGAGAGAGAGAGAGAGAGAGAGAGAGAGAGAGAGAGAGAGAGAGAGAGAGAGATACTATTACACCTCTCCTTCACTACCTCAAACTAACCTCAGAGCCGCTGGCCGAACGTCTAGCTGAGACAACAATGTTGTCTGCAAATATACCAACACCCTGGCTTCTCTGAGGAAGTATATACAGTTATCACTGTGTAGCTACACACCTGGTTCTCCCAGGGGCAGGATATACACAGTTATCTCTCAGGACCTGTATACCTGGCTGCTGAAATGAAGTGCACACACCTGGTAAAGAGAGAGGTAACAAGAAGATAAAAATGATGGATAGAATGGCAGGGAAGGAACGCTAAAGGTTAGAAAGATGCTGTCGGCACGATGTAGCAACTGGAACACAGAAAATAGAACACGGAAGAGAAGCAAACCAAACAGAGGGTTGGTAACATAAAGTAGGTGGTAGGTGGTGGAACAGAGGGTAGTAAGAGTTACCTTTGATACTTTTGATGGATTTCGATAGTTTTCCTATTTCCTCAGCTCGGCCCAGTGCCAGGCTTGTCTGGCCAACCACGCTGTTGCTACTGGCATCCCGCTGGCCCACAAATCCTGGTTGATCTGGCATCTGTCGGAAGAAATCGTCTAGTTTCCTCTTGAAGACTTCTACACTTCTTCCAGCAGTGTTTTTCGTATCTTGTAAGACATGGATGTTGATATAATGTGCTCCTATGGTGCCCACGGTGCCCCTGATTTTCACTGGGTTTATTTTGCACTTTCTCCGATATTTCTCACTCCAGTATGCTGTTCTGGCAGTGCGCAGATTTGGAACAAGGTCCTCAAGTATTTTCCAGATTATATATATATATATATATATATATATATATATATATATATATATATATATATATATATATATATATATATATATATATCGTGCCGAATATGTAAAACTGGTCAATTAGCAAGAACTCATTTAAAATTAAGTCCTTTCTGAAATTTTCTCTTATACGTTTAAAGATATATTTTTTTCATTAATGTTAATGTAAAGAATTTTAATTTTGCACCAAAAGAATATTAGAAAACTTACCTAACCTTATTATAACAAGAGCAATTTATTTTAGCCTAACCCAACTAAATATATTTTAAATACGTTTACAATAATTTAGTACTAAACAAACACAATCAAATATATTTTTTTCGTTAGGTTCAGAATGATTTTGGCGAAATTATTGCATACACAAATTTTCACTTGTCCTATATGGCAAGATGAGCGTTGCTATTTAAGCCAAGATCGCAAGTTCTGCCTATTCGGCACGACACACACACACACACACACACACACACACACACACACACACACACACACACACACACACACACAGATATATATATATATATATATATATATATATATATATATATATATATATATATATATATATATATATATGGGTGTGAAGCTTGGGTTGTGAATGCAGCAGCGAGGAGGCGGGTGGAGGCAGTGGAGATGTCCTGTCTAAGGGCAATATGTGGTGTAAATATTATGCAGAAAATTCGGAGTGTGGAAATTAGGAGAAGGTGTGGAGTTAATAAAAGTATTAGTCAGAGGGCTGAAGAGGGGTTGTTGAGGTGGTTTGGTCATTTAGAGAGAATGGATCAAAGTAGAATGACATGGAGAGTGTATAAATCTGTAGGGAAATTAAGGCAGGGTAGGGGTCGTCCTTGAAAAGGTTGGAAGGAAGGGGTAAGGGAGGTTTTGTGGGCGAGGGGCTTGGCCTTCCAGCAGGCGTGCGTGAGCGTGTTCGATAGGAGTGAATGGAGACGAATGGTATTTGGGATCTGACGATCTGTTGGAGCGTGAGCAGGGTAATATTTAGTGAAGGGATTCAGAGAAACCGGTTATTTTTATATAGCCGGACTTGAGTCCTGGAAATGGGAAGTACAATGCCTGCACTCTAAAGGAGGAGTTTGGGATATTAGCAGTTTGGAGGGATATGTTGTGTATCTTTATACATATATGCTTCTAAACTGTTGTATTCTGAGCACCTCTGCAAAAACAGTGATTATGTGTGAGTGAGGTGAAAGTGTTGAATGATGATGAAAGTATTTTCTTTTTGGGTCACCCTACCTCGGTGGGAGACGGCCGACTTGTTAAAAAAAAAAAAAAAATATATATATATATATATATATATATATATATATATGTCGTGCCGAATATGTAAAACTGGTCAATTAGCAAGAACTCATTTAAAATTAAGTCCTTTCGAAAATTTTCTCTTATACGTTTAAAGATATATTTTTTTCATTAATGTTAATGTAAAAATTTTTAATTTTGTACCAAAAGGAACTTAGAAAACTTACCTAACCTTATTGTAACAAGCTCAATTTATTTTAGCCTAACCGAACTAAATATATTTTTGATTTGTGTACAATAATTTAATACTAAACAAACACAGTGAAATATATTTTTTTCGTTAGGTTCAGAATGATTTTGGCGAAATTATTGCATACACAAATTTTCACTTGTCCTATATGGCAAGATGAGCGTTGCTATTTAAGCCAAGATAGCAAGTTCTGCCTATTCGGCACGACATATATACATATATATATATATATATATATATATATATATATATATATATATATATATATATATATATATATATATATATATATATATATATATGAGTACAAATTTAAGACTTTAAGGAATTTCTATTAATTTAAATGCTTTACTGGCTCTACGCGGGCCGTAAATGATCTCCGTATCTGTTCCAGCTCTGATATCTCCCCTGCCCTGAACGGGGCCTCAACATTGAGAGGACAAGCAACCTGAATAGCATCACCAGCAGGACAGTAGGAGTTCGACGGAACTAGCAGATGGTCACTGCAACATAATGAAAGAAAGAATGAAACAGATGTACGTAGCGGTAAGGGTTGGAAAGGAAACAAGGCAGAAGAGGGTAGATGCACCTTGTTGCAGGTTTGTGTCACCTCCCCCCTCCATCCGTGCACTCCTGCAGTCTGCCCTGCAACACTGGGTCAAGCAGCTAGCGGTCACTGACCCGGCTGCCTCACCACCTCTCATCTTCACTTACTTCCAGGTAAACTACACATGGAAACACTGAGCGCTAACTAAACACTATCTAACACAACGTAACATGCTCTAACATAACGTAACATGATATAACATAACGTAACATTATCTAACACAACGTAATATGCTCTAACATAACGTAACATGATATAACATAACGTAACATTATCTAACACAACGTAACATGCTCTAACATAACGTAACATGATATAACGTAACATTATCTAACACATGACACAACATGATCTAACATATTATTATAATAAAAACATGAAGTAATCTAATACAACATAACATTGTGATAATGTTGGTAGAATTACCGACAATATTTTCGGTAAGAGGAAAGAAGTGCAACTAATGTGACAAAGCTCCTGGATAGCGAAACGTCGCCACAATAAAAAGTCATATGTTGCACTTGTCTTCTACCTAACAAACAAAACATGATCTAGCGCAACAAAACATGATATAACGCTGAGATATTCCCAACTTGGTTAGATATTTTCAAAACTTTATTTTTAACCCATTATTTATTTTTGTCTACCATTTATATACCTCAATCATATCCTGCCTAATTCAACGCCTTTCCAGAGAGTACAGATGCACTGGCCTCAGTCCTCGTACAAAATATTTTTGTTACATGGCATCAACGTCATCCTACACTGTACGGTTTCCAGGGCATTTATGTCCGTTCTGTAATAAGAACAGAACTGTGCAGCATAATCTAAATGAGGTCTTACCACGGATATTAGAGTTGAAGTATAAATTGAAGACATATTAACTTAATGCGAACACTTACACACTGTTCTTTTGGCTTTAGATTACTGCTAACCAGAACTCCTAAATCTTTTAGCATTCAGAGTGCTTGAGATCTACATTATTAAGTTTATAAGTGCCATGGTTATTCTCTTCCCAGGTTCAGTACTTATATTTATTTACATTAAACTGCCTCTGTAACTTCTCCAACCACTGCATCAACTAATCCAAATTTTCTTCTAACGCTCTAGTGTCCTCAGAATTTATCTGACGGCTTATTTTAGTGTCACCGCCAAACTTGATGATGTCGCTATTTATCCCTTCATCTATGTCGTTAATATATATTGTGAACAACTAAGGACCCGACACTGACCCCTGTGGAACACCGCTTGTGATGCGTCCCCACTCTGATTTCTCCCCATTTACGCAAAGTGTTTGTTGCGTATCTGTTAACCAAGCCTCTATTCAGGAATATTTTTTCCCTCCTATTCCATATGCCAAATACTCAGATGATCTGCCACACACTCCAACTCAAAGTACCATCACCCCACTTCAATAAAAGGTACCATCACCATACTCCAACACAAGGCACCATCATCACACTCCAACACAAGACGCTCACACACAAGGCACCATCACCACACTCTCCAGCACAACAAATGAATAAATGTATGAACGGTGGAACGTGACTAGTATTTTTTTTCGAAATAAGCCTCACCTCATTCTCAGATGCAGTGATTACAATGGTCACACAGTTATTACAATACAGTAATCACAGCAAAGGTGCAACTTGAAATAGCAGTCTCCCCCTGTAGTTTACCCGAGGAATCTTGAAAGGTATCCCTCAGGGCCGAGGGAAAGGGACCCTTGTTTCAGATCAGGGCTCCCTGCTGACGGTCTGATCAATCAGGCTATTGGTACACTAGGGTACGACTGAAGAACAACAGCGTGACTGTCAAGTTCCGGAGGACACGGGTCCGTGGCCTGATCCTGGAACAGACCGCGTGAATGGGATTACAGCGGTAACGTAGGGGTTCCAAAGGTATAAAGAGGTTCAAGGTTTGAAGGTGTACAGAGGGTTTAAGGTGTATAGAGGGTTTAAGGTGTACATAAGGTTCAAAAGGGTGTAGAGAAGGTTCAATAGGGTGTACATAGGGTTTAAGAGGATGTACAGAGAGTTTAAGATGGTGTACAGAAGGTTCAAGAGAGTGTACAGAAGGTTCCAAGAGGGTGTATAAAATGTTCAAGAGAGTGTACATACGGTTTAAGATGGTGTACAGAAGGTTCAAGAGAGTGTACAGAGGGTTTAAGAGGGTGTACAGAAGGTTCCAGTGTACATAAGGTTTAAGAGGGTGTACAGATGGTTTAAAAACTTAAACAGTCATAAATAACAAAAAAGTCACAATACCGTGACTGGAACAATACACAAATAACCCGCACATAGAAGAGAGAAACTTACCACGACGTGACTTAACTTGACTCCTCATTTTTTCTTTTTCTTTTTCTTCTTCTCCTTCTTCCCCTTTCATCTTTCCTTTTTCTCCTCTGGATTGTCTTTCTTCTGTCTCGTGTTTCTGTTCCTTCATTATTTATTTCACCACTTCCCCTTTCACTCATCTCTGTGCACTTGCTTTCCCTCTGTGGGCACCTAGCTCCCTTGCAGTGCTCCCCTTCCTTTGTATTTGACTGGCTCCTCCTCCTTATTCCCCACTACTACCACTACCACTACTACTACTTCTACTACTACCACTACTACTACTACTACTACCTCTACTACTACAACTACTACTACTACTACTACTACTACTACCACTACCACTATTACTACTTCTACTACTACCACCACTACTACTACTACTACCTCTACTACTACTACTACCACTACCTCTTCCTGCCTATATATTGCCGTCCTGCTCCACTTCTGGTTAGTGTGACTTTGTAAATGGTCCAAGTCGGACCGAAACGTCGTCGTAAGCTTCTCTCTTCTATGTGCGGGTTATTGGTGTATTAAACAGTCGTAGAAGTATAAGAAACGTTTATACAGTGGGATCGCACCTTACGTTTTTGCTGACAATGTGAAGCTGAGGAGAGACAACATGGGAAATTAGACTCCGGGGAGACCTACACACGCTGAAAAATAGGTGCTGAGACAAATGACTCCCGGATTTCAATCTAAACAAATGGAAGCCAGCAAGTTTCGCCAACAGCTGCACAGTCTATAGGGTTGTCATCTGCAGCTTTCTATCTGAAGGATGTTTTCAGGGGGGCAGGCGTCAATGACCTCGCGGCGCCCATCCCAAGCCAGGCCTTCTGGAGGATCAATGTCTGATCAACCAGGCTGTTACTGCTGGCCTCACGCATCCCAACGTACGAACCACAACCCGGCAGGTCAGGCATTGATTTGAGGAACTTGTCCAGTTACCTCCTGAAGACCGCCAGGGATTTGTTGGTAATTCCCCGTGTGCACGGAAGGAGGGCGTTGAAGAGTCGGGGACCTCTGACACTTATCAAGTTTTCTCTTAGGGTGCTCCTCACGTTCCTATTTTTTGGTAGGCATTTTACACCGTCTTCCAAGGCCTTTGTTGTTATACGAAGTGATTTAAGCGTTCAGGTTTGGAAACAGTTCCACCCACGATTTTCCCAAGGAATACAGTTGAAGGACCTTCAAGCGTTCCCAGTATTTCAGATACTTGACTGAGTATATACTCGTACGATAAGTGAAAGTTCTCTGTACATTCTCCAGATCAGCAATCTCGCTTGCAGCATTCCAGCCTGGAGAGAACAGGTGACTTGAAGAGTATCATCACTGGCTCAAACTGTTTTGTATTGAAAGTTCTAGTTATCCAGCCTATCATTTTCCTTGAAGAAATAATAGCAACATTGTTGTGATTCTTGAATGTGAGATCCTCCCACATCATTACTCCCAGGTCTCGCTCATGTAATCTGAGTCTGACCTATACTCCTTTACATTCTTTGTTTCCTCCATTCTTCCATAGCGGCGCAACAAAAACTTGTCCTCGATAAACATTATATTGTTGCCTGGGGACCACTGGCCTCAGAAAAAAAATCCTTCATTTTTTTTTGGGGGGGGATGCTGTACACCAAGTATCCCTCCTTATCCATCTTCCCTGCCTCAATCTCTCTCTCTCTCACTCTCTCTCTCTATAACAAATTCAGGGTTATACCTTAAACCATTAAATTTATCTGAATAATAAGGCTTCTGTGAATCTCATGAATTTTCCTGAAAGGCAGTTAATAGCAGATTCCTGTGTTTGTCTGCTGACTCAGATCTTAGTCACATGATGGCCTTCTTAGTGACTACCACCTGCGACTAATGTACCTCTCTCTCACTCTCTCTCTCTCTCTCTCTCTCTCTCTCTCTCTCTATATATATATATATATATATATATATATATATATATATATATATATATATATATATAAACACTGATCTCTGGCTGAAGGAGACTCGAACCTACGAACCTTAGGACAAGGTACGCAGTGCTTTACCAATCTACCCACACTGGACAATACCTTGGCGTGTAGCTTGCGCTACACTTGGCTGCCTTGGATCAAACGTGTAGCGCAAGCTACACGCCAAGGTATTGTCCAGTGTGGGTAGATTGGTAAAGCACTGCGTACCTTGTCCTAAGGTTCGTGTCCCCTTGTGTATATTTCGCCTGCTCTCGCGAATTCCTTGTATATATATATATATATATATATATATATATATATATATATATATATATATATATATATATATATATATATATATAGGTGAGGTTATTAGGAGCTGCCATCTACAGCGTCAACAGAGACTTGTAAAAACACCTGCTTTCGTACGGAGTCACTTCAGTGTGCAGATTTGGGACCAATTCCTCCAGAATTTTTTAGGAATAAATAATATCTTTCTCGCCTACGTACCAAGGAATACAGTTCAAGGAGGGACTTCAAGCATTCCTAGCAAGTTCGGTGCTTGACCGAGTCTTGCGAGCAGTAAAGGTTCTCTGCACATCCTCCAGGTCTGCTAAAAGGGGCTGTTAGTGTACGGCAATATTCCGGCTTAGAGAGAGCAAGTGACCTGAAGAGTACCATTAATGGTTTATCAACTGTTTTATTTGGTTTAGAAAGACACGTAAGCAAACACTAGCTCATATTTATTAGAGAACGTTTCGGTCCTGGGTCCTTGATCACTTCTAACAGCATCAATTGCCAAGGTTCTAGTTACCAAAGGTTCTAGTTAGAAAGGTCCTAGTTACCAAGTTCTAGTTACCAAAGGTTCTAGTTACCAAAGGTTCTAGTTACCAAGGTTCTAGTTACCAAAGGTTCTAGTTACCAAAGGTTCTAGTTACCAAGGTTCTAGTTACCAAAAGTTCTAGTTACCAAAGGTTCTAGTTACCAAAGATCCTAGTTACCAAGGTTCTAGTTACCAAGGTTCTAGTTACCAAAGTTCTAGTTACCAAAGTTCTAGTTACCAAGGTTCTAGTTACCCAAGGTTCTAGTTACCCAAGTTCTAGTTACCAAAGTTCTAGTTACCAAGGTTCTAGTTACCAAGGTTCTAGTTACCAAAGTTCTAGTTACCAAAGGTTCTAGTTACCAAGGTTCTAGTTACCAAAGTTCTAGTTACCCAAGGTTCTAGTTACCAAAGTTCTAGTTACCAAAGGTTCTAGTTACCAAGGTTCTAGTTACCCAAGGTTCTAGTTACCAAAGTTCTAGTTACCAAAGGTTCTAGTTAACAAGGTTCTAGTTACCCAAGGTTCTAGTTACCAAAGTTCTAGCTACCAAAGGTTCTAGTTACCATGGTTCTAGTTACCAAGGTTCTAGTTACCAAGGTTCTAGTTACCCAAGGTTCTAGTTACCAAAGTTCTAGTTACCAAGGTTGTAGTTACCAAGGTGCTAGTTACCAAGGTCCTAGTTACCAAGGTTCTAGTTACCAAGGTTCTAGTTACCAAGGTCCTAGTTACCAAGGTTCTAGTTACCAAGGTTCTAGTTACCCAAGGTTCTAGTTACCAAGGTTCTAGTTACCAAGGTTCTAGTTACCAAGGTCCTAGTTACCAAGGTTCTAGTTACCAAGGTTCTAGTTACCAAGGTTCTAGTTACCAAGGTTCTAGTTACCAAGGTTCTAGTTACCAAGGTTCTAGTTACCAAGGTTCTAGTTACCAAAGTTCTAGTTACCAAGGTCCTAGTTACCAAGGTCCTAGTTACCAAGGTTCTAGTTACCAAGGTCCTAGTTACCAAGGTCCTAGTTACCAAGGTTCTAGTTACCAAGGTTCTAGTTACCAAGGTTCTAGTTACCAAGGTTCTAGTTACCAAGGTTCTAGTTATCCATCCCATCATTTTCATTACAGGTGTGATAGCAGCACTCTACTAACAACAACTAAAGTGAACTAAGCAAAACTTAGCAAGTACATTACATACCGGCCTTGCTGAGAGGTCAAGCGTAGCACACTAGTGCTGACCTCGTTAGGTATATCCAATACAACCAATAGTTCAAAGGTTACGACGAGGTCAGGTCATTTGTTCTCGCCTCCAAGACCCTTGTTGATGTCTACCTGAAGACTGTTTTGAGAGTCAATGTCCCTCTGCTTCTGCTGACTGCGACCGTGCACTCAGCTAGTGTTGTCTGCGACCGTGCACTCAGCTAGTGTTGTCTGCGACCGTGCACTCAGCTAGTGTTGTCTGCGACCGTGCACTCAGCTAGTGTTGTCTGCGACTGTGCACTCAGCTAGTGTTGTCTGCGACTGTGCACTCAGCTAGTGTTGTCTGCGACCGTGCACTCAGCTAGTGTTGTCTGCGACCGTGCACTCAGCTAGTGTTGTCTGCGACCGTGCACTCAGCTAGTGTTGTCTGCGACTGTGCACTCAGCTAGTGTTGTCTGCGACTGTGCACTCAGCTAGTGTTGTCTGCGACCGTGCACTCAGCTAGTGTTGTCTGCGACCGTGCACTCAGCTAGTGTTGTCCGCAACTGTGCACTCAGCTAGTGTTGTCTGCGACTGTGCACTCAGCTAGTGTTTGCGACTGTGCACTCAGCTAGTGTTGTCTGCGACTGTGCACTCAGCTAGTGTTGTCTGCGACTGTGCACTCAGCTAGTGTTGTCTGCGACTGTGCACTCAGCTAGTGTTGTCTGCGACTGTGCACTCAGCTAGTGTTGTCTGCGACTGTGCACTCAGCTAGTGTTGTCTGCGACCGTGCACTCAGCTAGTGTTGTCTGCGACCGTGCACTCAGCATTGACTAACTTGATATCTATGCAAATGGAAGTATCCAGGACGACAGAGAGAGAGAGAGAGAGAGAGAGAGAGAGAGAGAGAGAGAGAGAGAGAGAGAGAGAGAGAGAGAGAGAGAGAGAATGACGTGTGACGAGGCAGGGCAAGAAGCAATGATTAAACCCTTGGAAAAACTGTTGAGCGTAAACTCACACACACACACACACACACACACACACACACACACACACACAAACACACACAAACACACACAAACACACACAAACACACACACACACACACAGTTGGAACCCACTCCTAGCCAAGCACGTAAGGAAATTAGAGAAAGTGCAAAGGTTTGCAACAAGATTAGTCCCAGAGCTACGGGGCATGTCCTATGAGGAGAGGTTAAGGGAAATCGACCTGACGACACTGGAGGACAGGATAGATAGGGATGATATGATAACGACACACAAAATACTGAGAGTCAACATGACTCAAGAAATCGTAATGACACGATTGCAAACAAACCATACCACGGACGGGGTTAGAACCCGCGATCAGAGAGTCAAAATTCCAGACCGTCGCGTTAGCCACTGGGCCAGCTAGCCACAATAAGATTCATCCAACTAGGTATATTTCTAAACCATAGCAAGGTTAGCATAGGCACCACTATGACCACAAATGCAAGTTGTGGTCACAGTGGTGCCTATGCTAACCTTCCTATAGTGTATAAATATACCTAGTTGGATGAATCCTATTGTGGCTAGCTGGCCCAGTGGCTAACGAGACGGTCTGGCGTTTTGAGACTGATCGCGGGTTCTATCCCCGCCCGTGGTATGTTTTTTTTTTTTTTTAAATACTGAGAGGAATCGACAGAGACAGGATGTTCCAGAGATGGGATGTCATGCCCCTATGGTTAACCTTTCTTTAATATTATATTGCGGTTATTTCCTTTAATAGCTAAATTGGAAATGAACGTCCTTGTATTATTAAGGCTAATTCTTATTAACAATTATTATAATTTATGTAACATGGCCATGATAAGTTTAACTGGAGGTATAGTAACATGCCTGCCGCCCTGTGTGCCGGTGTATGGTTAGCCGTGATGTTCGATGGTTATACCCTCCCCTTCCCCCCCCCCTCCCTTTATGTTCAACTACTCTACTGAGTGTTGGTGAGTCACGTCACGTGACCCACTCCTGCTCGTCTCTGGTAACTGGCCAAGGTTCGTTATCCGGCCTGGACATATTCTGTTTTATTCTGACTGCTTCCAATTGGGAAATAAGACTTTATACATTAAAGTAATCTCTGTATATATATATATATATATATATATATATATATATATATATATATATATATATATATATATCTATATATATATCTATATATATATATATATATATATATATATATATGTTATATCTAGGATCTCCTCCTAATCATCTGTTATGAAAGCCTTGTATATTTTGGACAATATAGAACAAAATTGCATTCTTAACTTATATACGATAATTCGTATATTATTATTTCTGGCTTTTTGTTGTATCATAAATATACTTAATTAAAATTAGTCATTCCGGAGGATCATTATTATTACCCTAACCTCTCTGACCAAAGTTGTTATGCTCTAACCAGAAGGAAATAGTGGTTACAATACTTGGAGTGTAACATGGGACACAGCAACAAGGGGTCACAGTTGGAAGCTGAAGGCTCAGATGAATCACAGGGATATTAGGAAGTATTTCTTCAGCCACAGAGTTGTCAGGAAGTGGAACAGTCTGGGAAGTGATGTAGTGGAGGCAGGATCCGTACACAGCTTTAAGAATAGGACCCTTGCAACCACAACTAGGCGAGTACAACTACGTGAATACACACCTGCATCACCTTAGCGTACAAAGCAGCCCTTAGGTGGTTCTCAGGAAATATACGCCAGGCGTGAAGGAACACGCTACGCAGTTCTCATACCAATATACACACATCAGTGTATATTCTCCAGAAGTGCACACACACATACAGTGTACAATCCCCACAAGTACACACATACTGTGTACGATCCCCACAGGTACACACACATAGTGTACGATCCCCACAAGCACACACACATACAGTGTACGATCCCCACAAGTACACACACATACAGTGTACGATCCCCACAAGTACACACACATACAGTGTACGATCCCCACAAGTACACACACAGACAGTGTACGATCCCCCACAAGCACACACACATACAGTGTACGATCCCCACAAGCACACACACATACAGTGTACGATCCCCACAAGTACACACACATACAGTGTACGATCCCCACAAGTACACACACATACAGTGTACGATCCCCACAAGTACACACACATACAGTGTACGATCCCCACAAGTACACACACATACAGTGTACGATCCCCACAAGTACACACACATACAGTGTACGATCCCCACAAGTACACACACATACAGTGTACGATCCCCACAAGTACACACACATAGTGTACGATCCCCACAGGTACACACACATAGTGTACGATCCCCACAGGTACACACATATAGTGTACGATCCCCACAGGTACACACATACAGTGTACGATCCCCACAAGTACACACACATACAGTGTACGATCCCCACAAGTACACACACATACAGTGTACGATCCCCACAAGCACACACACATACAGTGTACGACCCCCACAAGTACACCCTCACGTACACACACCCATGAACACCCTCCCTCACGTACACACACCCATGAACACCCTCCCTCACGTACACACACCCATGAACACCCTCCCTCACTTACACACACCCATGAACACCCTCCCTCACGTACACACACCAATGAACACCCTCCCTCACGTACACACACCCATGAACACCCTCCCTCACGTACACACACCCATGAACACCCTCCCTCACGTACACACACCCATGAACACCCTCCCTCACGTACACACACCCATGAACACCCTCCCCACGTACACACACCCATGAACACCCTCCCCACGTACACACACCCATGAACACCCTCCCTCACGTACATACACCGATGAACACCCTCCCTCACGTACACACACCCATGAACACCCTCCCTCACGTACACACACCCATGAACACCCTCCCTCACGTACACACACCCATGAACACCCTCCCTCACGTACACACACCCATGAACACCCTCCCTCACGTACACACACCCATGAACACCCTCCCTCACGTACACACACACCCATGAACACCCTCCCTCACGTCCACACACCCATGAACACCCTCCCTCACGTACACACACCCATGAACACCCTCCCTCACGTACACATACCCATGAACACCCTCCCTCACGTACACACACCCATGAACACCCTCCCTCACGTCCACACACCCATGAACACCCTCCCTCACGTACACACACCCATGAACACCCTCCCTCACGTCCACACACCCATGAACACCCTCCCTCACGTACACACACCCATGAACACCCTCCCCACGTACACACACCCATGAACACCCTCCCTCACGTACACACACCCATGAACACCCTCCCTCACGTACACACACCCATGAACACCCTCCCTCACGTACACACACCCATGAACACCCTCCCTCACGTACACACACCCATGAACACCCTCCCTCACGTACACACACCCATGAACACCCTCCCTCACGTACACACACACCCATGAACACCCTCCCTCACGTCCACACACCCATGAACACCCTCCCTCACGTACACACACCCATGAACACCCTCCCTCACGTACACATACCCATGAACACCCTCCCTCACGTCCACACACCCATGAACACCCTCCCTCACGTACACACACCCATGAACACCCTCCCTCACGTCCACACACCCATGAACACCCTCCCTCACGTACACACACCCATGAACACCCTCCCTCACGTACACACACCCATGAACACCCTCCCCACGTACACACACCCATGAACACCCTCCCTCACGTACACACACCCATGAACACCCTCCCTCACGTACACACACCCATGAACACCCTCCCTCACGTACACACACCCATGAACACCCTCCCTCACGTACACACACCCATGAACACCCTCCCTCACGTACACACACCCATGAACACCCTCACGTACACACACCCATGAACACCCTCCCCACGTACACACACCCATGAACACCCTCCCTCACGTACACACACCCATGAACACCCTCCCCACGTACACACACCCATGAACACCCTCCCTCACGTACACACACCCATGAACACCCTCCCCACGTACACACACCCATGAACACCCTCCCCACGTACACACACCCATGAACACCCTCCCCACGTACATACCTGGACCATAACATTTCCTTCTTCACACTATTACAACGTAAGTCTTCCACTTTGTACACAGTGTTCGTCTCTACAGTCCTCCTCCTCATCTCCACTTATAATTCAATTAGGTTTCACAACATCTCTAGGTATCCTACATAGGATATTTTTACAAGGATATCCTATACGGGATGGTAAGCTTGATCTGCAGCAATTATTCCAGTCCTTACACGAGGGTATGCACTCCTCCATACTAATAGTGCACTCACTGCCACACAGTCCCTCCCACACACACACACTATCCCTTCTTCCCTCCATCCTTCCATCTTGGTCTGGTCTATATATCTTTACTTACTAGCTGGGTCAGTCAGTCAGTTGGTGTTTCTGTCTCTGTCTGTCTCTTTCTTTCCCCCCTCTCTCTCTCTCTCTCTCTCTCTCTCTCTCTCTCTCTCTCTCTCTCTCTCTCTCTCTCTCTCATTTCTTCCCGGGCTAAAATTAGCGACTGCCTAACTTTGTCAATAGAGTTGGTTATGAAATTAGCAGGTTAGTGTGTCGGCACATCTCACCTGCCCAGCATCACCTCTCACAACCTCAGACATCTCACCTGCCCAGCATCACCTCTCACAGCCTCAGATATCTCACCTGCCCAGTATCACCTCTCACAACCTCAGACATCTCACCTGCCCAGCATCACCTCTCACAGCCTCAGATATCTCACCTGCCCAGCATCACCTCTCACAACCTCAGACATCTCACCTGCCCAGTATCACCTCTCACAACCTCAGACATCTCACCTGCCCAGCATCACCTCTCACAGCCTCAGATATCTCACCTGCCCAGTATCACCTCTCACAACCTCAGACATCTCACCTACCCAGCATCACCTCTCACAACCTCAGACATCTCACCTGCCCAGTATCACCTCTCACAACCTCAGACATCTCACCTGCCCAGTATCACGTCTCACAACCTCAGACATCTCACCTGCCCAGTATCACCTCTCACAACCTCAGACATCTCACCTGCCCAGTATCACCTCTCACAACCTCAGACATCTCACCTGCCCAGTATCACCTCTCACAACCTCAGACATCTCACCTGCCCAGTATCACCTCTCACAACCTCAGACATCTCACCTGCCCAGTATCACCTCTCACAACCTCAGACATCTCACCTGCCCAGTATCACCTCTCACAACCTCAGACATCTCACCTACCCAGTATCACCTCTCACAACCTCAGACATCTCACCTGCCCAGTATCACCTCTCACAACCTCAGACATCTCACCTGCCCAGCATCACCTCTCACAACCTCGGACATCTCACCTGCCCAGCATCACCTCTCACAGCCTCAGACATCTCACCTGCCCAGTATCACCTCTCACAACCTCAGACATCTCACCTGCCCAGTATCACCTCTCACAACCTCAGACATCTCACCTGCCCAGTATCACCTCTCACAACCTCAGACATCTCACCTGCCCAGCATCACCTCTCACAGCCTCAGACATCTCACCTGCCCAGTATCACCTCTCACAACCTCAGACATCTCACCTGCCCAGCATCACCTCTCACAGCCTCAGACATCTCACCTGCCCAGTATCACCTCTCACAACCTCAGACATCTCACCTGCCCAGTATCACCTCTCACAACCTCAGACATCTCACCTGCCCAGCATCACCTCTCACAGCCTCAGACATCTCACCTGCCCAGTATCACCTCTCACAACCTCAGACATCTCACCTGCCCAGTATCACCTCTCACAGCTTCAGACATCTCACCTGTCCAGCCTCACTTCATATATCAGCATCAGCTTAACCCGCATAATCAACCTGCCGGCTGCTGGGAACAACCTGGTTGACCAGACAGTGAACAAGGAAGTCTGGCCTCAGCCCGGGCTCTGACGTGATTGGGTTATGCTAACTTAACTGACAAACAAGTTCCTATAAGACCGTTGTTAAAATTTTGTGTATTGGAGGCGAAAACCAATATAAGAAGTTTTTACATAGACCTTATGTATCAACGTGAAGGTCCGTGGACGATGTTAGTGAAGGAGCAGCATCTGACGACCCTCTGGACTTATGGCATCATCAAGGCAAGGAACCAGACTATCAAGGCAAGGAACCAGATCATCAAGGCAAGGAACCAGACTATCAAGGCAAGGAACCAGATCATTAAGGCAAGGAACCAGATCATTAAGGCAAGGAACCAGATCATTAAGGCAAGGAACCAGATCATTAAGGCAAAGAACCAGATCATCAAGGCAAGGAACCAGATCAAGGCAAGGAACCAGATCATTAAGGCAAGGAAGCAGATCATTAAGGCAAGGAACCAAACCATCAAGGCAAGGAACAAGACGAACAAGTCTCCGGAAGAAGAACAGATCAAAAAAGCACAGAACAACCAAAGCTTCAAAACGAGAACAGAACGAGAATAGTAAGCTTCAAAACGAGAGAAGCGATTGCAGGAACGAGTCCAAAGTTGGGCAAGAGAAAATAAACATCGCCGGAGCATAAACAGACTACTTAAAAATGTATTAAATCAGTAACCCATCGTCTCTCCTGGCTTGGCAGTAGTCACAGACACTACGTTTTCTGTCGCTGTCTGACAGTAGTCACAGACTACGTTTTCTGTCGCTGTCTGACAGTAGTCACAGACACCACGTTTTCTGTCATTGTCTGGCAGCAGCCACAGACACTACGTTTTCTGTCGTTGTCTGGCAGCAGTCACAACAAAAGTCGTCTGTCCTTGTCTTGCAGGAACCACAGACACAAATGACACCAACACACAAACGTCTTGAAGTTCAAGCTACACTGGGTATTTTCCAACAAGTTTATCGGTGGTGTTCAATTTTGGACTTCAATATTTACACAGGAGCTTACGACACAGCCGTTATTGGCATATTCATGGGGAAGCACGAAACCCACAGAGCACCTGAAGAATGGGAGGTAATGAAGCTCCAGCCAGGAGAGCTTCAATACCTTGGATTAAAGGATTTAAGAGTAGAAAAACCTACCTGGAGTCTACCTTGAGTCGATTACGGGGGTCACCGCCCCCCGCGGCTCGGTCCCAGATCAAGCAGGCTGTTGTTGGTGATGGGGTGAGGTCTGGGTGTCAGCGGGTGCTGACACCCAGGACCCACATAATCAAGGACCCACACATACTAGACTAGCTAAACAGATTGAAAGCCCATTCAAGGCAAGTGCCTCGATGCCGGTGAAAGGGTCTTGATCCAGGGATCTAGAGCTACCCCCTCCCCTCCAAAGATCCCTGGAAACACCAGGTACTGGTATGGTACCGGTTGGTTGGTTTGCTAAATGGGTTTAAAGTCTACCTACTACACGAGGGTCATTAAGGTTGCACGTTACCTATTTACCACCAGTCAAGAATACATTAATTCCTAAAACTGGGTTTAAACTCTGTGTATATATACTGATAGATATACATCTCTCAATGTATATCTATCAGAATGAACTACATAACTAGAATTAACTACAGGTTAGCTACAATGGTCTGACTATTCCCAAGTCATTTTTCTCAACTTAGAAACCTCGACAGGTTCCCATGATGGTTGTTTCTTCATCCACGATAGTCAAGTTGATCCAGCACACCCTGAAGAGACAGGTGTTTCAGCAGTGCTGCATTTCAGGTACACATCTGTCTCCCTCTGTGAACAGGTGAAAGGGAAGCAAGCGGTGGCGGCGGCAGGTGTTTCTGTCAAGTGTCATGGCCACAGGTGGCCCGCACCTGGCCTCTCTCTCACGATGCTGGTCGAAAAACAACAACCTGACTCATTACATACCAATTAACAGACAGAGGATCGAGCCTCCACTATCTCTTGGGCTCCTTGAAGCAATCCTGCGGACTGGAGAATTATTTCAATTATGATGTGATCACCCTTCTGGCCAGACAGCTACTGAATGAGTGATGGTGGTGTGTTTTCTTTACTGACTCACCTGACCTAGGGGCCCGACCCCAATTTTCTCCGTTCCCAGGTCCCAGTTCCCCGTTTCTTTTAGTCCCTAAATCCCTTGTATGAGCTCTCTCAGTCCCCGGGTCAAAACCCCGTTCTCTCAGTCCACACGTCTCAGCTGCCAGTCTCAACCTCAGCCACCACTACCACCATCATACTGCCAGCCTCCACCACTACCACCATCATACTGCCAGCCTCCACCACTACCACCATCATACTGCCAGCCTCCACCACTACCACCATCATGCTGCCAGCCTCCACCACTACCACCATCATGCTGCCAGCCTCCACCACTACCACCATCATGCTGCCAGCCTCCACCACTACCACCATCATACTGCCAGCCTCCACCACTACCACCATCATGCTGCCAGCCTCCACCACTACCACCATCATACTGCCAGCCTCCACAACTACCACCATCATGCTGCCAGCCTCCACCACTACCACCATCATACTGCCAGCCTCCACCACTACCACCATCATGCTGCCAGCCTCCACCACTACCACCATCATACTGCCAGCCTCCACCACTACCACCATCATGCTGCCAGCCTCCACCACTACCACCATCATACTGCCAGCCTCAACCACTACCACCATCATACTGCCAGCCTCCACCACTACCACCATCATACTGCCAGCCTCCACCACTACCACCATCATACTGCCAGCCTCCACCACTACCACCATCATGCTGCCAGCCTCCACCACTACCACCATCATACTGCCAGCCTCCACCACTACCACCATCATACTGCCAGCCTCCACCACTACCACCATCATACTGCCAGCCTCCACCACTACCACCATCATACTGCCAGCCTCCACCACTACCACCATCATACTGCCAGCCTCCACCACTACCACCATCATGCTGCCAGCCTCCACCACTACCACCATCATACTGCCAGCCTCCACCACTACCACCATCATACTGCCAGCCTCCACCACTACCACCATCATACTGCCAGCCTCCACCACTACCACCATCATACTGCCAGCCTCCACCACTACCACCATCATGCTGCCAGCCTCCACCACTACCACCATCATACTGCCAGCCTCCACCACTACCACCATCATACTGCCAGCCTCCACCACTACCACCATCATACTGCCAGCCTCCACCACTACCACCATCATACTGCCAGCCTCCACCACTACCACCATCATGCTGCCAGCCTCCACCACTACCACCATCATACTGCCAGCCTCCACCACTACCACCATCATACTGCCAGCCTCCACCACTACCACCATCATACTGCCAGCCTCCACCACTACCACCATCATACTGCCAGCCTCCACCACTACCACCATCATACTGCCAGCCTCCACCACTACCACCATCATGCTGCCAGCCTCCACCACTACCACCATCATACTGCCAGCCTCCACCACTACCACCATCATACTGCCAGCCTCCACCACTACCACCATCATACTGCCAGCCTCCACCACTACCACCATCATACTGCCAGCCTCCACCACTACCACCATCATACTGCCAGCCTCCACCACTACCACCATCATACTGCCAGCCTCCACCACTACCACCATCATACTGCCAG
Source organism: Cherax quadricarinatus (assembly GCF_038502225.1). Classification (NCBI taxonomy): domain Eukaryota; kingdom Metazoa; phylum Arthropoda; class Malacostraca; order Decapoda; family Parastacidae; genus Cherax; species Cherax quadricarinatus. The sequence goes on along the minus strand of NC_091347.1, from coordinate 25,443,530 downwards.
CCTCCACCACTACCACCATCATACTGCCAGCCTCCACCACTACCCTCCAGGCAGACTCCATCTTGCTCTCCCGCCCTCTTCAAAGAATCTCTTACATTCCCTCAACACCTTTTTCAATTATGATGCCATTTTTGAATTACTATCACCAGCACGTCCATCACTCGCCATGTTCATAAAAAAAAACTAACGATGGATATAGAGGAAATATTATTATATAACCAGAAAATACCTTTTTCGATAGAATTTTTTTTTAGTGCCAAACTCGCGATTAATTGGAGCAGGTCATATATACGGGTGGTACAATACACAAATAACCCGGATATAAGAGAAAGAAACTTACGACGATGTTTCGGTCCGACTTGGACCATTTAACGTAAAGGTACTGTATCGTTTTTATTATTTTCTATACAGGCTGTATAATAATAATAATAATAATAATAATAATAATAATAATAATAATAATAATAATAATAATAATAATAGTAATAGTAATTTCTACATATACAAGGTATACAGACCATAGCTGACATCAATGACATACTACTATGTAGAAAGCCGCTTGTTATGCAGAGTATTTCGGATAAACTAGGTCAATTTTGTCCCCAGGATGCGACCCACACCAGTAGGTTAACACCAAGGTATCTATTTTACTGCTAGGTTAACAGAGACAGCAGGTAGCTTAAGGAAACACGTCCTAATGTTTCCACCCGTACCGGCAACTGACCCCCGGACGTCAGTGTGTGAGCTGAGTGACCTACCAATGTATGCAGCTACTGGTAAATGGCGGCCGTCCACAGATACTACTGTACAGGGAGGTGCTACCGTCCAGGGAGGTACTACCGTCCAGGGAGGTGCTACCGTCCAGGGAGGTGCTACCGTCCAGGGAGGTGCTACCGTCCAGGGAGGTGCTACCGTCCAGGGAAGTACTACCGTCCAGGGAGGTGCTACCGTCCAGGGAGGTGCTACCATCTAGGGAGGTGCTACCGTCCAGGGAGGTGCTACCGTCCAGGGAAGTACTACCGTCCAGGGAGGTGCTACCGTCCAGGGAAGTGCTACCGTCCAGGGAGGTGCTACCATCCAGGGAGGTGCTACCGTCCAGGGAGGTGCTACCGTCCAGGGAAGTACTACCGTCCAGGGAAGTACTACCGTCCAGGGAGGTGCTACCGTCCAGGGAAGTACTACCGTCCAGGGAGGTGCTACCGTCCAGGGAAGTGCTACCGTCCAGGGAGGTGCTACCGTCCAGGGAAGTACTACCGTCCAGGGAGGTGCTACCGTCCAGGGAAGTACTATCGTCCAGGGAGGTACTACCGTCCAGGGAAGTGCTACCATCCAGGGAGGTGCTACCGTCCAGGGAGGTGCTACCGTCCAGGGAAGTACTACCGTCCAGGGAGGTGCTACCGTCCAGGGAGGTACTGCCGTCCAGGGAAGTGCTACCATCCAGGGAGGTGCTACCGTCCAGGGAGGTGCTACCGTCCAGGGAAGTACTACCGTCCAGGGAGGTGCTACCGTCCAGGGAAGTGCTACCGTCCAGGGAAGTACTACCGTCCAGGGAAGTGCTACCGTCCAGGGAAGTGCTACCGTCCAGGGAAGTACTACCGTCCAGAGGTACTACCGTCCAGGGAGGTACTACCGTCCAAGAATGCACTATCGTCCTGTTACACGAGTGAGAACTTCAAGACTGTTAAAAGTTTGGCACTCTGGAAGGATTGTTGCGCATCTACTCTCTCCCATATAAAACTTTAACAATCGGAAAACTGACTAGGACAACGCAAACAGGAAACTATCAAACGTTTCCTGGGGAAAGTATCCTAAGCAATCTCAACTCAAATCAGTACATGGAAAGGCTGATATCAGAGGTGTATAAGACCTGTATACAACACGTCTTACCGAGATTTAAAAGATCATGCAAAGTTGAACTTGCCAGGATGTACAGCAAGAATAAATCAACAATTACATCTATCCTGGCAAAGAAAGAACAAATCAAAGACGTTAATGATGCAAAAGGAGTAGCTTTTCTAACTAAACAAAGACCACCAATAATAGAAGAGATGGAAAAGAAGAGAGAGAGACACAAGAACACTTTAAGGAAGAAGAACGCTAATATAGCACACCGAGGCCTGGTCATAGACGGGGAACACCGGAACACACTCAAGGTATACCTTCCAGGCACTTGGAATACTGCCACTTGGGTTTGAACTCCAACTGTCAGATACTAGATATCATAATCGCAGATACATAAGAACATAAAGAGGAACAATGCAGCAGGCCTACTGGCCCATATGAGGCAGGTCCAAATCACTTATCGGCTTAAGCCACTGACCCAACCTAGTCATGTCCAGGTCACACCCATTTAAGGAAGGAGATAGAACGATATAAAACACACACACACACACACACACACACACACACACACACACACACACACACACACACACACACACACAACCAGTCTGTGGTGAAATATTTTGTAAACTCTTTCCGTTTTGGTGATCCTTGGTGACTGGTGGTGATCCTTGCTGGCGTAAGCTTGATCCTACCTGACCATCTTCACACCTTCACCCTCCTCAACCTTCAGACCTTCCTAATCCATCTTGACCATGGTGACCTCCCCTGACCCTGGTGACCTCCCCTGACCCTGGTGACCTCCCATCACCCTGGTGACCTCTCCTCACCCTGGTGACCTCCCATCACCCTGGTGACCTCCCCTGACCCTGGTGACCTCCCCTAACCCTGGTGACCTCCCATCACCCTGGTGACCTCTCCTCACCCTGGTGACCTCCCATCACCCTGGTGACCTCCCCTCACCCTGGTGACCTCTCCTCACCCTGGTGACCTAAGAACATAAGAAGAACATAAGAACGAAGGAACACTGCAGAAGGCCTACTGGCCCATGCGAGGCAGGTCCAAGTCTCCTACCGGCTTAAGCCAATGCACCCAACCTAGTCAGGTCAGGTCACATTGACTTAAGGGAGGAACACGGCAACCGACCTGTTAGCACAAGCTATCAGGTCTAACTCACACCCACCCACATCTACTCATGTATTTATCCAACCTATTTTTAAAGCTACACAACGTTCTGGCCTCTATAACGGTACTTGGGAGTTTGTTCCACTCATCCACAACTCTATTACCAAACCAGTACTTTCCTATATCCTTCCTGAATCTGAATTTTTCCAACTTAAAACCATTGCTGCGAGTCCTGTCTAGGCTAGATATTTTCAGCACACTATTTACATCCCCTTTATTTATTCCTGTCTTCCACTTATACACCTCAATCATATCCCCCCTAATTCTACGTCTTTCTAGAGAGTGCAGTTTCAGGGCCCTTAGTCTATCCTCATAGGGAAGGTTTCTGATACATGGGATCATCTTTGTCATCCTCCTTTGTACATTTTCCAGAGAATTTATATCCATTCTGTAATACGGTGACCAAAACTGTGCAGCATAATCTAAATGAGGCCTAACCAAGGATGTATAGAGTTGAAGAACAACCTGAGGACTCCTATTATTTATGCTTCTTGATATGAAGCCAAGGATTCTATTAGCTTTATTGCGAACACTTATGCACTGTTGTCTTGGTTTCAGATTACTGCTAACCAGAACTCCTAAATCTTTTTCGCAATCCGTAATATTAAGATCTACATTATTTAGTTTATATGTGGCATGGTTATTGTCCTGTCCAACATTTAGAACTTTGCATTTGTCTATATTAAACTGCATCTGCCACTTCTCCGACCACTGCATCAGTCTATTCAAATCTTCCTGGAGTGCTCGAATGTCCTCGTCAGAATGAATTCGACGGCCTATTTTGGTGTCATCGGCAAACTTGCCGATGTCGCTCTTTATGCCCTCATCTATGTCGTTTATGTAGATTGTGAACAGCAGGGGGCCCAACACTGACCCCTGTGGAACACCGCTCGTGACGCTTCCCCATTCTGATTTCTCCCCATTTATGCAAACTCTCTGCTGCCTATTTGTCAACCATGCCTCTATCCAGGAAAAAATTTCTCCTCCTATTCCATGTGCTTTAATTTTCCTCAATAGTCTCTGATGTGGGACCCTGTCAAAAGCCTTACTGAAGTCCATATACACAATATCATATTCATTACCATGATCTACCTCCTCAAATACCTTAGTGAAAAAAGTTAATAAATTCGTAAGGCAGGAACGCCCCTTTGTAAAACCATGCTGAGATTCGTTGATTAATTTATGCTTTTCAAGGTGGCTACGAACTGCCTCGGCAATTATTGATTCCATAAATTTTCCCACTATGGAGGTTAGGCTTATTGGTCTATAGTTCGAAGCTAAGGACCTGTCACCTGTTTTGAAAATAGGTATCACATTTGCCATTTTCCACTTATCTGGCACCATGCCAGTTTGTAGTGATATGTTGAAAAGATTAGCCAAAGGTGTGCTAAGCTCCTCTTTACATTCCTTTAGAACCCTTGCATACAGTTCATCAGGGCCTGGGGATTTGTTAGGTTTTAATTTATCTATTTGCCTAAGGACCATGTCACTTGTGACCCTAATAGTGCACAGTTTATTATCGTCCTGTTCTACATAATTTATAATTACTGGAATATCACTGGTATCATCCTGTGTAAAAACTGAGAGGAAGTATGTGTTAAAAATTCTACACATTTCCTTATCACTGTCAGTGAGCTGACCCGAGGAACTTTTGAGTGGGCCTATCTTGTCCCTGATCTTACTTCTGTATACCTGAAAGAATCCTTTTGGGTTAGTCTTCGATTCTCTTGCAACTTTAACCTCATAATCTCTTTTTGCTTTTCTAATTCCCTTTTTTATTTCTCTCTTTAACTGAATATATCGATTTCTTAATTGCCCCTCTCCTCTTTTGATTTGCCTATATATGCCTCTCTTTTGACCAATCAGATATTTTAATCTATTGTTCATCCATTTAGGATCATTTTTGTTTGATCTGATTTCCCTATTTGGAACATAATTTGACTGAGCAGCTAGAACTATGCCCTGGAAAGCATCATATCGGCAACCATCACCACCTACCTGACCCTTAGTCAGGTCATTCCAGTTCAGCCCACCTAAGTAATTTTTCAGTCCTATGAAATCAGCCAAGCGAAAGTCAGGGACGGAGACTTGATTGCCATTATTAGGGGAATTCCATAATATGTTAAAACTGAGTGATTTGTGATCACTCTCCCCAAGCTCATCATTAACCTCAAGATTATTAATTAGTGTTTCCCTACTGGCAAGAACCAAGTCAAGGAGGTTATTTCCCCTAGTTGGCTCTGTCACAAACTGTTTTAAAAAACAATCCTGGATCGAATCAAGAAAGTCACCCGACTCTAAATTTCCTGTCAAATTGCTCCAGTCAATCTGTCTATAGTTGAAATCTCCCATTAGCACAACATTTTCGTATGTAGATGCCTTACGAATTTCGTCCCATAGAAGTTTACTGCACTCCCTATCAAGATATGGGGCCCTGTAAATCACACCCAAAATTAGTTTTTCTCGGCCCTCGAGAAGCTGTAACCAAACAGATTCAGTGGCTGACGCTTCTAATTTAATATCTTGTCTAACACAACAATTTAAATTGTCTCTGACATACATCGCTACTCCACCACCTTTCCTGTTGACCCTGTCAGTGTGGAATAATTTATAGCCTTGTATGTGACATTCAGAGGGCATCTCTCTATCTTTCAGATTGAGCCAGGTCTCTGTTATAGCAATAATATCTATGTTTCCTGCACTTGCAATTAATCTTAGCTCATCTATCTTATTTCTAACACTCCTGCTATTAGTATAGTAAACCTTAAGGGAGCTAGTCCCTTGCTGCCCTCTGCTGTCCCCCTTTGTTTGCTGACCTGTTCTATTGTCTTTATTTATAACTTCATGCTGAATGCCTTTTATACATTTACTGTTTCCAACCCTAGTGTTGCAACCTGCTTGTTTCCCACACACACCCATACCTCTATCTTCCATCAGTTTAAAATCATAGGCATTTCACCAATGGCCTTCTCAATCGAGTCTCCAAGTGCTACCACCCCTGCCCCAGAGAGATGTACCCCATCCCTTGCATACATATCATGTTTGCCATAAAAGTTGTTCCAGTTGTCAATGAATGGGATTGCAAGTTCCTTGCAGTATCTGTCTAGCCAGCAATTTACACCAATTGCCCTAGACAACCATTCATTTCCTACTCCCCTTCTAGGCAAGATGCTACATATGATTGGGATCCCTCCCTTAGACTTAATGAAATCTATAGCTGACCTGTACTTATCTAGCAGCTCTTCTCTCCTACCCTTCCCAATATCATTTCCACCAGCACTGAGACAGATAATGGGCTTGTTCCCATTACCTGACATGATATTATCCAGCCTGTTGACAATGTCCCCAACACCAGCTCCAGGGAAGCACACTCTATCTCTCATCTTCTTATTCCTATTACAAAAAGCACGGTCAACATATCTTACCTGAGAGTCACCAACCACAAGAATGCGCTTACCTTCATTAGCAGGGGCAGTAGTACCCTTGCCTTCACTGGCCACTGAAGTACATTCATCCTGGAGAACAGAGAAGCGATTTCCTACCTTCAGATCTTCACTCTTAACTTTCCTTACTCTGATGCGCCTCCCATTACTGTGAACAACTCGCCACTTGTAGCAGGTGCTGGGCTGCACCTCACTGCTGGTGGCCGTTGCTACCTCCCCACCTACAGCCTCCTCACAGTGAGAGACAGACTGCACCTCACTGCTAGAAGCCTCATTCCCCACATCTCCAACCACCTCACACTCTCTCCCAGGCCCATTGAGGTGGACCTTCAGCCTCCTAATCTCCTCCTGGAGAAGCAAGACCTCCTCCTTCAACTCTCCAACCTCAGTTTTTAAAACACTGCAGAAGCAAGCCATGCTTTGTAACCGTCCACGCTAATCCCCAAAGCAGCTCAGGGTCTGTGACCTCACGTGACGACTGACCACTGAACACTGACGACCTCCCCTCACCCTGGTGACCTCTCCTCACCCTGGTGACCTCCCATCCCCCTAGTGACCTCTCCTCACCCTGGTGACCCCCCCTCACCCTGGTGACCTCCCCTCACCCTGGTGACCTCCCCTCACCCTGGTGACCTCACCTCACCCTGGTGACCTCCCCTCACCCTGGTGACCTCCCCTCACCCTGGTGACCTCCCATCACCCTGGTGACCTCCCCTCACCCTGGTGACCTCCCCTCACCCTGGTGACCTCCCATCACCCTGGTGACCTCCCCTCACCCTGGTGACCTCCCCTCACCCTGGTGACCTCCCATCACCCTGGTGACCTCCCCTCACCCTGGTGACCTCCCATCACCCTGGTGACCTCCCATCACCCTGGTGACCTACTGACCATCTGTACGTGGAGTTTATAGGGGGTGAAATTAAAGCAAAAACTTGTACTTGTCTAACCCATTTTTAGAGTTCTCTCTCAGATTTCTTCCCCTCTGACAGACCTTATACGGACCGAACCACGACTCAAAAATCATCGGAGAGCTAAGAGGCAGGACCAGGAGCTATGGTTCGACCCCGGCAACACTACTACATGAGTATTGTTCCATAGTCTGAAACAATATTGTTTCAGACTACGGAACAATGTTCTTCTCTAGACTGAGGGACTGACCACCTCAAAACTTCAAGGGTGATGGACTGATTACATCGTCTTCAAGTCTCTTCTGCTTCTATCAACTTTTCTGTACTCGACTGAAGAAGCCTACTGTGTAGGCGAAACGTTTCGAAATAAAGATACCTAACTGTTGCATATGTGTCTTACCTAACAGCCTGTCTGTATTTTATACCATTTTAATGTTCAATCTACATGAGTATTGAGACTTCGACATATTTTCTCAGGAGATCTGGCCCTACCAGCATTACTGTCTCCAACTCCCTATATGGTGTTGATTCCGGGGAGGGGGGAAACCGCCCCCCGCGACCCGGTCTCAGACCAAGCCTGCCGGCCTGGTGCTGTAGCACCTGCTGGTGCTACAGCACCAACAGGTGCACGGCAGACACCACACCTTGGCAGATCAGGAAATTAATAGAAGCAATTATGAAACTCCCTCCGACAGCTAATCAATTAAACAGGTAATTAACCAACCCGCCCTCGTGCACGCCCACGCCCACTCACCTGAGGAAGAAAGAAAACACGTTCAAATAACTTATTCATAGTTCATCACAGGAATTCTGTAATGAGAATATGAATGAAGGTGAACCTGATGAAAAATAGTGTGCAGCCCTAATTACCTGTGTCCTACCTGTGATATACCTGCGATATACCAGTGTCCTACCTGTGATATACCTGCGGTATGCAAGTGGTATACCTGCGATATACCAATGTCCTACCTGTGATATACCTGTGGTATACATGTGGTATACCTGCGATATACCTGTGGTATACCTGTGGCAGGTTACGAGGAGGGGACCCATAATGCATTAATTAAAAAAACAAATAATTCGCATATTAAAGCCAGCGTAATATTTTTAATTAAAAAAAAAATATTGTAGGCTGTGAAAATCTCTGGACGAGTTTAGGCGTAAAGATATGTGGCGGCTCAAACAAAATTCAATACATGTGCGCACATACTCAATACATGTGCGCACATATTGAATGTAGTTGCGCAGACCTTTTCACTGAATGGGGAAGACTGTGTATACAATATGTGGCAGTCAGTCATTATCGAGAACGTCAGTGTATTGAGACTTTTTAATTAATAAAAGTAGGAACACCAGCAGTGTGCTGTTACACTGCTCTGTATGATAGTTACACTGTAGGAACACCAGCAGTGTGCTGTTACACTGCTCTGTATGATAGTTACACTGTAGGAACACCAGCAGTGTGCTGTTACACTGCTCTGTATGATAGTTACACTGTAGGAACACCAGCAGTGTGCTGTTACACTGCTCTGTATGATAGTTACACTGTAGGAACACCAGCAGTGTGCTGTTACACTGCTCTGTATGATAGTTACACTGTAGGAACACCAGCAGTGTGCTGTTACACTGCTCTGTATGATGGTTACACTGTGGGAACACCAGCAGTGTGCTGTTACACTGCTCTGTATGATAGTTACACTGTGGGAGCACCAGCAGTGTGCTGTTACACTGCTCTGTATGATAATTACACTGTGGGAGCACCAGCAGTGTGCTGTTACACTGCTCTGTATGATAGTTACACTGTGGGAGCACCAGCAGTGTGCTGTTACACTGCTCTGTATGATAATTACACTGTGGGAGCACCAGCAGTGTGCTGTTACACTGCTCTGTATGATAGTTACACTGTGGGAGCACCAGCAGTGTGCTGTTACACTGCTCTGTATGATAGTTACACTGTAGGAGCACCAGCAGTGTGCTGTTACACTGCTCTGTATGATAATTACACTGTGGGAGCACCAGCAGTGTGCTGTTACACTGCTCTATATGATAGTTACACTGTAGGAACACCAGCAGTGTGCTGTTACACTGCTCTATATGATAGTTACACTGTAGGAACACCAGCAGTGTGCTGTTACACTGCTCTATATGATAGTTACACTGTAGGAACACCAGCAGTGTGCTGTTACACTGCTCTATATGATAGTTACACTGTAGGAACACCAGCAGTGTGCTGTTACACTGCTCTGTATGATAGTTACACTGTGGGAGCACCAGCAGTGTGCTGTTACACTGCTCTGTATGATAGTTACACTGTGGGAGCACCAGCAGTGTGCTGTTACACTGCTCTATATGATAGTTACACTGTAGGAACACCAGCAGTGTGCTGTTACACTGCTCTATATGATAGTTACACTGTAGGAACACCAGCAGTGTGCTGTTACACTGCTCTGTATGATAGTTACACTGTAGGAACACCAGCAGTGTGCTGTTACACTGCTCTGTATGATAGTTACACTGTAGGAACACCAGTAGTGTGCTGTTATACTGCTCTGTATGATAGTTACACTGTAGGAACACCAGCAGTGTGCTGTTACACTGCTCTGTATGATAGTTACACTGTAGGAACACCAGCAGTGTGCTGTTACACTGCTCTGTATGATAGTTACACTGTGGGAACACCAGCAGTGTGCTGTTACACTGCTCTATATGATAGTTACACTGTAGGAACACCAGCAGTGTGCTGTTACACTGCTCTGTATGATAGTTACACTGTAGGAACACCAGCAGTGTGCTGTTACACTGCTCTATATGATAGTTACACTGTAGGAACACCAGCAGTGTGCTGTTACACTGCTCTGTATGATAGTTACACTGTAGGAACACCAGCAGTGTGCTGTTACACTGCTCTGTATGATAGTTACACTGTAGGAACACCAGCAGTGTGCTGTTACACTGCTCTGTATGATAGTTACACTGTAGGAACACCAGCAGTGTGCTGTTACACTGCTCTATATGATAGTTACACTGTAGGAACACCAGCAGTGTGCTGTTACACTGCTCTGTATGATAGTTACACTGTAGGAACACCAGCAGTGTGCTGTTACACTGCTCTGTATGATAGTTACACTGTAGGAACACCAGCAGTGTGCTGTTACACTGCTCTGTATGATAGTTACACTGTAGGAACACCAGCAGTGTGCTGTTACACTGCTCTGTATGATAGTTACACTGTAGGAACACCAGCAGTGTGCTGTTACACTGCTCTGTATGATAGTTACACTGTAGGAACACCAGCAGTGTGCTGTTACACTGCTCTGTATGATAGTTACACTGTGGGAACACCAGCAGTGTGCTGTTACACTGCTCTGTATGATAGTTACACTGTAGGAACACCAGCAGTGTGCTGTTACACTGCTCTGTATGATAGTTACACTGTAGGAACACCAGCAGTGTGCTGTTACACTGCTCTGTATGATGGTTACACTGTGGGAGCACCAGCAGTGTGCTGTTACACTGCTCTGTATGATAGTTACACTGTAGGAACACCAGCAGCGTGCTGTTACACTGCTCTATATGATAGTTACACTGTGGGAACACCAGCAGCGTGCTGTTACACTGCTCTGTATGATAGTTACACTGTGGGAACACCAGCAGTGTGCTGTTACACTGCTCTATATGATAGTTACACTGTGGGAACACCAGCAGCGTGCTGTTACACTGCTCTGTATGATAGTTACACAGTGGGAACACCAGCAGTGTGCTGTTACACTGCTCTATATGATAGTTACAATGTGGGAACACCAGCAGTGTGCTGTTACACTACTCTATATGATAGTTACAATGTGGGAACACCAGCAGTGTGCTGTTACACTGCTCTGTATGATAGTTACAATGCGGGAACACCAGCAGTGTGCTGTTACACTGCTCTGTATGATAATTACACTGGGAACACCAGCAGTGTGCTATTACACTGCTCTGTATGATAATTACACTGGGAACACCAGCAGTGTGCTATTACACTCTTCTGTATGATAGTTACACTGTGGGAACACCAGTAATGTGCTGCTACACTATTCTATATGATAGTTACACTGTGGGAACACCAGCAGTGTGCTGATACACTGCTTTGTATGATAGTTACACTGTGGGAATGCCAGCAGTGTGCTCCTACAGTGTTCTATATGACAGTTACATTGTGTGAATACCAACAGGGCTCCTAAACTATTCTATATGATAGTTACATTGTGTGAACATCAGCAGTGCTCCTACAGTGTTCTATATGACAGTTACATTGTGTGAACACCAGCAGGGCTCCTACAATGTTCTATATGAATGTTACATTGTGTGAACACCAGCAGTGCTCCTACACTGTTCGCCATGATAATTACATTGTGTGAACACCAGCAGTGCTCCACTGTTCTATATGATAGTTACATTGTGTGAACATTCGTAGTGTGCTGCGGGGTCACGAGAGGTCACACTACTTGTCCTTCCACTGGTCTTAGTGAGTTAGTGTGGAGTGTCACAGTGCTAACATGGCTTACTCTTGCATTGTTTTACAATCATAGCTCAAGGTGTTAAGAAGGAGATCCTACTGCTCAAGGACGAAAATAAGAAACTCAAAATTCTTTTGAATATGTGTAAGAAGGAGGGTGAAGTGGTGGGGGATAGCGAAGGGAAGCAGGTTAACAGTAACGAGGAGGAGGCTGTTAGTTTTAACAAACGGGAGGCAGTTTGCAGTTAAGGGAGAAGCATAAAATTAAGGACCTTAAACGAAGCAGGCTTGGAGGTAAAGAAATAGCTTTCCTGTCCTGTAGGACGAATGTACTACACTGGTTAATGAGGAGAAAGGTACAATTAACCCCTCTACTAATACAAGTAAGAATATTCTCACTGCTGAGGACTCACAAATTAGATATATGGACTGAGGCTTTCTGCAACAGGGATGGGAAGGTGAGTCAAAGCCTTTGAGCTGGTGTTAGTGACAGAGTCAACAGATTGGATGTCAGGCAATGTGAACAACCCTATTATCTGAATCAGTGCTGGAGGCAATGATACTGGGAAATGCAGGAGCCAGGAGTTATTAGTCAAGTACAGGACTGTTATGGATTAATTAGGTCAGAGGAAGGGAGAGCAGTTATATATAGTATTCTGCGCAGAAGAGGAATAGGCAGTGAATGGATGTCTAGTACAGTGTAAATTGCTAGCTAGACAAATATTGGAAAAAACTTGTAATTTCCTTCACTGACAATTGGGTTAAATTCTATGGCAAGTATGAATTGCATGTCAGGGATAGGGGTGCATCTCTCTGGTGCCCTGGACAGTTCAGTCTAGGGAAGACTTGCTTGGTTGTATGAGACTAAGTTGATAGGTGATAAAGGTACACTAGCAGCAACAACCTGGTTTTTAAGGCAATCAGCAAGGAAATCTCTCCTCAAAACACACAAAAAATAAACCAGAAGAGGAAGGCCCTGTGACTAGTTGCGATGGTTCCACCCTCCCAGCCCGTCCTGAGGCCAGGCTTTCTTGGTAAATTAGGTTGTTGGTGCTAGAGGTTCGCATACCCACACATCTAGGCAATGCCATGAACGTCTCATTGTGTTAGCATAATTGCAGTGTTTCTGATATCTTCTGGTAAGATGTTGAATAGTCTGGGGCCACAGATGTTGATATACTGATCCTTCAGTGTGCCCACTGCACAAACACACACAGACACAACACACACACACACACACACACACACACACACACACACACACACACACACACACACACACACATACACACATACACACACACACACACACACACACACACACACACACACACTTCAGTCACAGAGTGGTCAGGAAGTAGAACAGTCTGGCGAGCGATGTAGTGGAGGCAGGAATCATACATAGCTTTAAGACGAGGTATGATAAAGCTCATGGAGCATGGAGAGAGAGGACCTAGTAGCGTTCGGTGAACAGGCGGGGACAGGAGCTGAGTCTCGATCCCCGCAACTACAATTAGGTGAGTACACACACACACACACACACACACACACACGAGTCACATGGATGTTAGGAAGCATTTCTTCAGTCACAGAGTTGTCGGGAATTGGAACAGTCTGGAGAGTGATGTAGTAGAGGCAGGATCCATACATAGCTTTGAGAAGAGGTATGATAAAACTCGTGGAGCAGGGAGAGAGTGGACCTAGTAGTGACCAGTGAAGAGGGGGCCAGGAGCTATGAATCGACCCCTGCAACCACAAATAGGTGAGTACACTACACAAATCACTTTGTATTCCCAACTATCTTTCAGTGTTGATCAGGCACCATATGCAGCCTTCACTGTGACCATTGATAACAAAATTCCCTAAGAAACACAAGCAATATTACTGTCATAAAGTGCATGGTACGATGCTAAGTGTGTGCTCACCAAGTTGTGGTTACAGGGTCGACACACAGTTCCTGGCCCCGTCTCTTCACTGGTCACTATTAGGTCAATCTTCCTGCTCCATGAACTTTACCATACCTCTTCTTAAGGCTATGTATAAATCCTGCCTCCACTACATCACTTCCCAGACTATTCCACTTCCTGACAACTCTGTGACTGGAGAAATACTTCCTAACATCCCCGTTATTCATCCCAGTCTTCAACTTCCAACTGTAACCCTTTCTTGTGTGCGCATGAACGTGTACAGTCACGTCGGTTCTTTACACCAAACCATGAAAAAGAAAAATAACTAAGAACCGGCATCTTCTTTCTTTACACTAAAAGCTTTTTATAAAAATAGCATTTTTAATAGGCTCTTTCTCAAAAATAATTTACTGTCTAGTGAAGAATTATGTTATGTTGAGGACTCTGGTACATGCATGAAGGGCAAGGTAGGCTGCTGCACCTGTTTACTCTCCCTCTTACTGTACCTGTTACTCGAACTACTGTTATATCTGTTGACTCACCTGTTTGTTGTATGATGATGAATTAGAGACTTGTGCAACACCTGGGTATCTTTATTCCATAGGTACAGAGTCAGGTGCAAAGTACCTTACTCTGTACCTATATACACCCTCAGTGTCACACTAGTGTTTGTAACGGCTTGACAAAGCTGTCAGTCCGGAGTTTTATGACTCTCTGATCGCGGGTTCTAACCCCGCCGATGGTGCAGCTTGACAAAGCTCCTGGAGAGCGAAACGTTGCCACAATAAAATATCGCATTAGTAGCACAAGTGTCGTTTTTACCTAACATACTGTCGGTTATTCTATCAACATTATTATAATTTACGTACTTTTATTATGGTATAAAAATACCCGGGTGTAGCACGAGTGCCTAATTCATCCTGATACCCAGGTGTTGCACGAGTGCCTAATTCATCCTGATACCCAGGTGTTGCACGAGTGCCTAATTCATCCTGATATCCAGGTGTAGCACGAGTGCCTAATTCATCCTGATACCCAGGTGTAGCACGAGTGCCTAATTTATCCTGATACCCAGGTGTTGCACGAGTGCCTAATTCATCCTGATACCCAGGTGTAGCATGAGTGCCTAATTCATCCTGATACCCAGGTGTTGCACGAGTGCCTAATTCATCCTGATACCCAGGTGTTGCACGAGTGCCTAATTCATCCTGATATCCAGGTGTAGCACGAGTGCCTAATTCATCCTGATACCCAGGTGTTGCACGAGTGCCTAATTCATCCTGATATCGAGGTGTTGCACGAGTGCCTAATTCATCCTGATACCCAGGTGTTGCACGAGTGCCTAATTCATCCTGATACCCAGGTGTAGCATGAGTGCCTAATTCATCCTGATACCCAGGTGTAGCATGAGTGCCTAATTCATCCTGATACCCAGGTGTTGCACGAGTGCCTAATTCACCCTGATACCCAGGTGTAGCACGAGTGCCTAATTTATCCTGATACCCAGGTGTAGCACGAGTGCCTAATTCATCCTGATACCCAGGTGTAGCACGAGTGCCTAATTCATCCTGATACCCAGGTGTTGCACGAGTGCCTAATTCATCCTGATACCCAGGTGTTGCACGAGTGCCTAATTCATCCTGATACCCAGGTGTTGCACGAGTGCCTAATTCATCCTGATACCCAGGTGTAGCACGAGTGCCTAATTCATCCTGATACCCAGGTGTAGCACGAGTGCCTAATTCATCCTGATTCCCAGGTGTAGCACGAGTGCCTAATTCATCCTGATACCCAGGTGTAGCACGAGTGCCTAATTCATCCTGATACCCAGGTGTTGCACGAGTGCCTAATTCATCCTGATACCCAGGTGTTGCACGAGTGCCTAATTCATCCTGATACCCAGGTGTTGCACGAGTGCCTAATTCATCCTGATACCCAGGTGTAGCACGAGTGCCTAATTCATCCTGATACCCAGGTGTAGCACGAGTGCCTAATTCATCCTGATACCCAGGTGTTGCACGAGTGCCTAATTCATCCTGATACCCAGGTGTTGCACGAGTGCCTAATTCATCCTGATACCCAGGTGTTGCACGAGTGCCTAATTCATCCTGATACCCAGGTGTAGCACGAGTGCCTAATTCATCCTGATACCCAGGTGTTGCACGAGTGCCTAATTCATCCTGATACCCAGGTGTTGCACGAGTGCCTAATTCATCCTGATACCCAGGTGTAGCACGAGTGCCTAATTCATCCTGATACCCAGGTGTAGCACGAGTGCCTAATTCATCTTGATACCCAGGTGTTGCACGAGTGCCTAATTCATCCTGATACCCAGGTGTTGCACGAGTGCCTAATTCATCCTGATACCCAGGTGTAGCACGAGTGCCTAATTCATCCTGATACCCAGGTGTTGCACGAGTGCCTAATTCATCCTGATACCCAGGTGTAGCACGAGTGCCTAATTCATCCTGATACCCAGGTGTAGCACGAGTGCCTAATTCATCCTGATACCCAGGTGTTGCACGAGTGCCTAATTCATCCTGATACCCAGGTGTAGCACGAGTGCCTAATTCATCCTGATACCCAGGTGTAGCGCGAGTGCCTATTCATCCTGATACCCAGGTGTTGCACGAGTGCCTAATTCATCCTGATACCCAGGTGTAGCACGAGTGCCTAATTCATCCTGATACCCAGGTGTTGCACGAGTGCCTAATTCATCCTGATACCCAGGTGTAGCACGAGTGCCTAATTCATCCTGATACCCAGGTGTTGCACGAGTGCCTAATTCATCCTGATACCCAGGTGTAGCACGAGTGCCTAATTCATCCTGATACCCAGGTGTAGCACGAGTGCCTAATTCATCCTGATACCCAGGTGTTGCACGAGTGCCTAATTCATCCTGATACCCAGGTGTAGCACGAGTGCCTAATTCATCCTGATACCCAGGTGTTGCACGAGTGCCTAATTCATCCTGATACCCAGGTGTAGCACGAGTGCCTAATTCATCCTGATACCCAGGTGTTGCACGAGTGCCTAATTCATCCTGATACCCAGGTGTAGCACGAGTGCCTAATTCATCCTGATACCCAGGTGTAGCACGAGTGCCTAATTCATCCTGATACCCAGGTGTTGCACGAGTGCCTAATTCATCCTGATACCCAGGTGTAGCACGAGTGCCTAATTCATCCTGATACCCAGGTGTTGCACGAGTGCCTAATTCATCCTGATACCCAGGTGTTGCACGAGTGCCTAATTCTTCCTGATACCCAGGTGTAGCACGAGTGCCTAATTCATCCTGATACCCAGGTGTTGCACGAGTGCCTAATTCATCCTGATACCCAGGTGTTGCACGAGTGCCTAATTCATCCTGATACCCAGGTGTAGCACGAGTGCCTAATTCATCCTGATACCCAGGTGTAGCACGAGTGCCTAATTCATCCTGATACCCAGGTGTAGCACGAGTGACTAATTCATCATGATACCCAGGTGTTGCACGAGTGCCTAATTCATCCTGATACCCAGGTGTTGCACGAGTGCCTAATTCATCCTGATACCCAGGTGTAGCACGAGTGCCTAATTCATCCTGATACCCAGGTGTTGCCCGAGTGCTTAATTCATCCTGATACCCAGGTGTTGCACGAGTGCCTAATTCATCCTGATACCCAGGTGTAGCATGAGTGCCTAATTCATCCTGATACCCAGGTGTAGCATGAGTGCCTAATTCATCCTGATACCCAGGTGTTGCACGAGTGCCTAATTCACCCTGATACCCAGGTGTAGCACGAGTGCCTAATTTATCCTGATACCCAGGTGTAGCACGAGTGCCTAATTCATCCTGATACCCAGGTGTAGCACGAGTGCCTAATTCATCCTGATACCCAGGTGTTGCACGAGTGCCTAATTCATCCTGATACCCAGGTGTTGCACGAGTGCCTAATTCATCCTGATACCCAGGTGTTGCACGAGTGCCTAATTCATCCTGATACCCAGGTGTAGCACGAGTGCCTAATTCATCCTGATACCCAGGTGTAGCACGAGTGCCTAATTCATCCTGATACCCAGGTGTAGCACGAGTGCCTAATTCATCCTGATACCCAGGTGTAGCACGAGTGCCTAATTCATCCTGATACCCAGGTGTTGCACGAGTGCCTAATTCATCCTGATACCCAGGTGTTGCACGAGTGCCTAATTCATCCTGATACCCAGGTGTTGCACGAGTGCCTAATTCATCCTGATACCCAGGTGTAGCATGAGTGCCTAATTCATCCTGATACCCAGGTGTAGCACGAGTGCCTAATTCATCCTGATACCCAGGTGTTGCACGAGTGCCTAATTCATCCTGATACCCAGGTGTTGCACGAGTGCCTAATTCATCCTGATACCCAGGTGTTGCACGAGTGCCTAATTCATCCTGATACCCAGGTGTAGCACGAGTGCCTAATTCATCCTGATACCCAGGTGTTGCACGAGTGCCTAATTCATCCTGATACCCAGGTGTTGCACGAGTGCCTAATTCATCCTGATACCCAGGTGTAGCACGAGTGCCTAATTCATCCTGATACCCAGGTGTAGCACGAGTGCCTAATTCATCTTGATACCCAGGTGTTGCACGAGTGCCTAATTCATCCTGATACCCAGGTGTAGCACGAGTGCCTAATTCATCCTGATACCCAGGTGTAGCACGAGTGCCTAATTCATCCTGATACCCAGGTGTTGCACGAGTGCCTAATTCATCCTGATACCCAGGTGTAGCACGAGTGCCTAATTCATCCTGATACCCAGGTGTAGCACGAGTGCCTAATTCATCCTGATACCCAGGTGTTGCACGAGTGCCTAATTCATCCTGATACCCAGGTGTAGCACGAGTGCCTAATTCATCCTGATACCCAGGTGTTGCACGAGTGCCTAATTCATCCTGATACCCAGGTGTAGCACGAGTGCCTAATTCATCCTGATACCCAGGTGTAGCACGAGTGCCTAATTCATCCTGATACCCAGGTGTTGCACGAGTGCCTAATTCATCCTGATACCCAGGTGTAGCACGAGTGCCTAATTCATCCTGATACCCAGGTGTAGCACGAGTGCCTAATTCATCCTGATACCCAGGTGTAGCACGAGTGCCTAATTCATCCTGATACCCAGGTGTTGCACGAGTGCCTAATTCATCCTGATACCCAGGTGTTGCACGAGTGCCTAATTCATCCTGATACCCAGGTGTTGCACGAGTGCCTAATTCATCCTGATACCCAGGTGTTGCACGAGTGCCTAATTCATCCTGATACCCAGGTGTAGCACGAGTGCCTAATTCATCCTGATACCCAGGTGTAGCACGAGTGCCTAATTCATCCTGATACCCAGGTGTAGCACGAGTGCCTAATTCATCCTGATACCCAGGTGTAGCACGAGTGCCTAATTCATCCTGATACCCAGGTGTAGCACGAGTGCCTAATTCATCCTGATACCCAGGTGATTGCACGAGTGCCTAATTCATCCTGATACCCAGGTGTTGCACGAGTGCCTAATTCATCCTGATACCCAGGTGTAGCACGAGTGCCTAATTCATCCTGATACCCAGGTGTTGCACGAGTGCCTAATTCATCCTGATACCCAGGTGTAGCACGAGTGCCTAATTCATCCTGATACCCAGGTGTTGCACGAGTGCCTAATTCATCCTGATACCCAGGTGTTGCACGAGTGCCTAATTCATCCTGATACCCAGGTGTAGCACGAGTGCCTAATTCATCCTGATACCCAGGTGTTGCACGAGTGCCTAATTCATCCTGATACCCAGGTGTTGCACGAGTGCCTAATTCATCCTGATACCCAGGTGTTGCACGAGTGCCTAATTCATCCTGATACCCAGGTGTTGCACGAGTGCCTAATTCATCCTGATACCCAGGTGTAGCACGAGTGCCTAATTCATCCTGATACCCAGGTGTTGCACGAGTGCCTAATTCATCCTGATACCCAGGTGTTGCACGAGTGCCTAATTCATCCTGATACCCAGGTGTTGCACGAGTGCCTAATTCATCCTGATACCCAGGTGTAGCACGAGTGCCTAATTCATCCTGATACCCAGGTGTAGCACGAGTGCCTAATTCATCCTGATACCCAGGTGTTGCACGAGTGCCTAATTCATCCTGATACCCAGGTGTTGCACGAGTGCCTAATTCATCCTGATACCCAGGTGTAGCACGAGTGCCTAATTCATCCTGATACCCAGGTGTTGCACGAGTGCCTAATTCATCCTGATACCCAGGTGTTGCACGAGTGCCTAATTCATCCTGATACCCAGGTGTAGCACGAGTGCCTAATTCATCCTGATACCCAGGTGTTGCACGAGTGCCTAATTCATCCTGATACCCAGGTGTAGCACGAGTGCCTAATTCATCCTGATACCCAGGTGTTGCACGAGTGCCTAATTCATCCTGATACCCAGGTGTTGCACGAGTGCCTAATTCATCCTGATACCCAGGTGTAGCACGAGTGCCTAATTCATCCTGATACCCAGGTGTTGCACGAGTGCCTAATTCATCCTGATACCCAGGTGTCCTGCACGAGTGCCTAATTCATCCTGATACCCAGGTGTTGCACGAGTGCCTAATTCATCCTGATACCCAGGTGTAGCACGAGTGCCTAATTCATCCTGATACCCAGGTGTTGCACGAGTGCCTAATTCATCCTGATACCCAGGTGTTGCACGAGTGCCTAATTCATCCTGATACCCAGGTGTTGCACGAGTGCACGAGTGCCTAATTCATCCTGACACCCAGGTGTCGCACGAGTGCCTAATTCATCCTGATACCCAGGTGTTGCACGAGTGCCTAATTCATCCTGATACCCAGGTGTAGCACGAGTGCCTAATTCATCCTGATACCCAGGTGTTGCACGAGTGCCTAATTCATCCTGATACCCAGGTGTTGCACGAGTGCCTAATTCATCCTGATACCCAGGTGTTGCACGAGTGCCTAATTCATCCTGATACCCAGGTGTTGCACGAGTGCCTAATTCATCCTGATACCCAGGTGTTGCACGAGTGCCTAATTCATCCTGATACCCAGGTGTTGCACGAGTGCCTAATTCATCCTGATACCCAGGTGTTGCACGAGTGCCTAATTCATCCTGATACCCAGGTGTTGCACGAGTGCCTAATTCATCCTGATACCCAGGTGTAGCACGAGTGCCTAATTCATCCTGATACCCAGGTGTTGCACGAGTGCCTAATTCATCCTGATACCCAGGTGTTGCACGAGTGCCTAATTCATCCTGATACCCAGGTGTGCACGAGTGCCTAATTCATCCTGATACCCAGGTGTTGCACGAGTGCCTAATTCATCCT
Organism: Cherax quadricarinatus; assembly: GCF_038502225.1. Taxonomy (NCBI): domain Eukaryota; kingdom Metazoa; phylum Arthropoda; class Malacostraca; order Decapoda; family Parastacidae; genus Cherax; species Cherax quadricarinatus. The sequence continues at coordinate 25,422,411 of NC_091347.1, read as the reverse complement.
GATACCCAGGTGTTAGCACGAGTGCCTAATTCATCCTGATACCCAGGTGTTGCACGAGTGCCTAATTCATCCTGATACCCAGGTGTTGCACGAGTGCCTAATTCATCCTGATACCCAGGTGTTGCACGAGTGCCTAATTCATCCTGATACCCAGGTGTTGCACGAGTGCCTAATTCATCCTGATACCCAGGTGTTGCACGAGTGCCTAATTCATCCTGATACCCAGGTGTTGCACGAGTGCCTAATTCATCCTGATACCCAGGTGTTGCACGAGTGCCTAATTCATCCTGATACCCAGGTGTTGCACGAGTGCCTAATTCATCCTGATACCCAGGTGTTGCACGAGTGCCTAATTCATCCTGATACCCAGGTGTTGCACGAGTGCCTAATTCATCCTGATACCCAGGTGTTGCACGAGTGCCTAATTCATCCTGATACCCAGGTGTAGCACGAGTGCCTAATTCATCCTGATACCCAGGTGTTGCACGAGTGCCTAATTCATCCTGATACCCAGGTGTTGCACGAGTGCCTAATTCATCCTGATACCCAGGTGTAGCACGAGTGCCTAATTCATCCTGATACCCAGGTGTTGCACGAGTGCCTAATTCATCCTGATACCCAGGTGTTGCACGAGTGCCTAATTCATCCTGATACCCAGGTGTTGCACGAGTGCCTAATTCATCCTGATACCCAGGTGTTGCACGAGTGCCTAATTCATCCTGATACCCAGGTGTAGCACGAGTGCCTAATTCATCCTGATACCCAGGTGTTGCACGAGTGCCTAATTCATCCTGATACCCAGGTGTTGCACGAGTGCCTAATTCATCCTGATACCCAGGTGTTGCACGAGTGCCTAATTCATCCTGATACCCAGGTGTTGCACGAGTGCCTAATTCATCCTGATACCCAGGTGTAGCACGAGTGCCTAATTCATCCTGATACCCAGGTGTTGCACGAGTGCCTAATTCATCCTGATACCCAGGTGTTGCACGAGTGCCTAATTCATCCTGATACCCAGTTGTTGCACGAGTGCCTAATTCATCCTGATACCCAGGTGTTGCACGAGTGCCTAATTCATCCTGATACCCAGGTGTTGCACGAGTGCCTAATTCATCCTGATACCCAGGTGTTGCACGAGTGCCTAATTCATCCTGATACCCAGGTGTTGCACGAGTGCCTAATTCATCCTGATACCCAGGTGTAGCACGAGTGCCTAATTCATCCTGATACCCAGGTGTAGCACGAGTGCCTAATTCATCCTGATACCCAGGTGTTGCACGAGTGCCTAATTCATCCTGATACCCAGGTGTAGCACGAGTGCCTAATTCATCCTGATACCCAGGTGTAGCACGAGTGCCTAATTCATCCTGATACCCAGGTGTAGCACGAGTGCCTAATTCATCCTGATACCCAGGTGTTGCACGAGTGCCTAATTCATCCTGATACCCAGGTGTTGCACGAGTGCCTAATTCATCCTGATACCCAGGTGTAGCACGAGTGCCTAATTCATCCTGATACCCAGGTGTTGCACGAGTGCCTAATTCATCCTGATACCCAGGTGTAGCACGAGTGCCTAATTCATCCTGAGACCCAGGTGTTGCCGAGTGTGTACCCAGCACGAGTGCCTAATTCATCCTGATACCCAGGTGTAGCACGAGTGCCTAATTCATCCTGATACCCAGGTGTTGCACGAGTGCCTAATTCATCCTGATACCCAGGTGTAGCACGAGTGCCTAATTCATCCTGATACCCAGGTGTTGCACGAGTGCCTAATTCATCCTGATACCCAGGTGTAGCACGAGTGCCTAATTCATCCTGATACCCCAGGTGTTGCACGAGTGCCTAATTCATCCTGATACCCAGGTGTAGCACGAGTGCCTAATTCATCCTGATACCCAGGTGTAGCACGAGTGCCTAATTCATCCTGATACCCAGGTGTTGCACGAGTGCCTAATTCATCCTGATACCCAGGTGTAGCACGAGTGCCTAATTCATCCTGATACCCAGGTGTAGCACGAGTGCCTAATTCATCCTGATACCCAGGTGTTGCACGAGTGCCTAATTCATCCTGATACCCAGGTGTTGCACGAGTGCCTAATTCATCCTGATACCCAGGTGTAGCACGAGTGCCTAATTCATCCTGATACCCAGGTGTTGCACGAGTGCCTAATTCATCCTGATACCCAGGTGTAGCACGAGTGCCTAATTCATCCTGATACCCAGGTGTTGCACGAGTGCCTAATTCATCCTGATACCCAGGTGTAGCACGAGTGCCTAATTCATCCTGATACCCAGGTGTAGCACGAGTGCCTAATTCATCCTGATACCCAGGTGTTGCACGAGTGCCTAATTCATCCTGATACCCAGGTGTAGCACGAGTGCCTAATTCATCCTGATACCCAGGTGTTGCACGAGTGCCTAATTCATCCTGATACCCAGGTGTTGCACGAGTGCCTAATTCTTCCTGATACCCAGGTGTAGCACGAGTGCCTAATTCATCATGATACCCAGGTGTTGCACGAGTGCCTAATTCATCCTGATACCCAGGTGTTGCACGAGTGCCTAATTCATCCTGATACCCAGGTGTAGCACGAGTGCCTAATTCATCCTGATACCCAGGTGTAGCACGAGTGCCTAATTCATCCTGATACCCAGGTGTAGCACGAGTGACTAATTCATCATGATACCCAGGTGTTGCACGAGTGCCTAATTCATCCTGATACCCAGGTGTTGCACGAGTGCCTAATTCTTCCTGATACCCAGGTGTAGCACGAGTGCCTAATTCATCCTGATACCCAGGTGTTGCACGAGTGCCTAATTCATCCTGATACCCAGGTGTTGCACGAGTGCCTAATTCATCCTGATACCCAGGTGTAGCACGAGTGCCTAATTCATCCTGATACCCAGGTGTAGCACGAGTGCCTAATTCATCCTGATACCCAGGTGTAGCACGAGTGACTAATTCATCATGATACCCAGGTGTTGCACGAGTGCCTAATTCATCCTGATACCCAGGTGTTGCACGAGTGCCTAATTCATCCTGATACCCAGGTGTAGCACGAGTGCCTAATTCATCCTGATACCCAGGTGTTGCCCGAGTGCTTAATTCATCCTGATACCCAGGTGTTGCACGAGTGCCTAATTCATCCTGATACCCAGGTGTAGCACGAGTGCCTAATTCATCCTGATACCCAGGTGTTGCATGAGTGCCTAATTCATCCTGATACACAGGTGTAGCACGAGTGCCCAATTCATCCTGATACCCAGGTGTTGCCCGAGTGCCTAATTCATCCTGATACCCAGGTGTAGCACGAGTGCCTAATTCATCCTGATACCCAGGTGTTGCACGAGTGCCTAATTCATCCTGATACCCAGGTGTAGCACGAGTGCCTAATTCATCCTGATACCCAGGTGTAGCACGAGTGCCTAATTCATCCTGATACCCAGGTGTTGCACGAGTGCCTAATTCATCCTGATACCCAGGTGTTGCACGAATGCCTAATTCATCCTGATACCCAGGTGTTGCACGAGTGCCTAATTCATCCTGATACCCAGGTGTTGCACGAGTGCCTAATTCATCCTGATACCCAGGTGTAGCACGAGTGCCTAATTCATCCTGATACCCAGGTGTTGCACGAGTGCCTAATTCATCCTGATACCCAGGTGTTGCACGAGTGCCTAATTCATCCTGATACCCAGGTGTTGCACGAGTGCCTAATTCATCCTGATACCCAGGTGTTGCACGAGTGCCTAATTCATCCTGATACCCAGGTGTAGCACGAGTGCCTAATTCATCCTGATACCCAGGTGTAGCACGAGTGCCTAATTCATCCTGATACCCAGGTGTTGCACGAGTGCCTAATTCATCCTGATACCCAGGTGTTGCACGAGTGCCTAATTCATCCTGATACCCAGGTGTAGCACGAGTGCCTAATTCATCCTGATACCCAGGTGTTGCACGAGTGCCTAATTCATCCTGATACCCAGGTGTTGCACGAGTGCCTAACTCATCCTGATACCCAGGTGTAGCACGAGTGCCTAATTCATCCTGATACCCAGGTGTTGCACGAGTGCCTAATTCATCCTGATACCCAGGTGTTGCACGAGTGCCTAATTCATCCTGATACCCAGGTGTAGCACGAGTGCCTAATTCATCCTGATACCCAGGTGTTGCACGAGTGCCTAATTCATCCTGATACCCAGGTGTTGCACGAGTGCCTAATTCATCATGATACCCAGGTGTAGCACGAGTGCCTAATTCATCCTGATACCCAGGTGTTGCACGAGTGCCTAATTCATCCTGATACCCAGGTGTTGCACGAGTGCCTAATTCATCCTGATACCCAGGTGTTGCACGAGTGCCTAATTCATCCTGATACCCAGGTGTTGCACGAGTGCCTAATTCATCCTGATACCCAGGTGTTGCACGAGTGCCTAATTCATCCTGATACCCAGGTGTTGCACGAGTGCCTAATTCATCCTGATACCCAGGTGTTGCACGAGTGCCTAATTCATCCTGATACCCAGGTGTTGCACGAGTGCCTAATTCATCCTGATACCCAGGTGTTGCACGAGTGCCTAATTCATCCTGATACCCAGGTGTTGCACGAGTGCCTAATTCATCCTGATACCCAGGTGTAGCACGAGTGCCTAATTCATCCTGATACCCAGGTGTTGCACGAGTGCCTAATTCATCCTGATACCCAGGTGTTGCACGAGTGCCTAATTCATCATGATACCCAGGTGTAGCACGAGTGCCTAATTCATCCTGATACCCAGGTGTTGCACGAGTGCCTAATTCATCCTGATACCCAGGTGTTGCACGAGTGCCTAATTCATCCTGATACCCAGGTGTTGCACGAGTGCCTAATTCATCCTGATACCCAGGTGTTGCACGAGTGCCTAATTCATCCTGATACCCAGGTGTAGCACGAGTGCCTAATTCATCCTGATACCCAGGTGTTGCACGAGTGCCTAATTCATCCTGATACCCAGGTGTTGCACGAGTGCCTAATTCATCCTGATACCCAGGTGTTGCACGAGTGCCTAATTCATCCTGATACCCAGGTGTTGCACGAGTGCCTAATTCATCCTGATACCCAGGTGTAGCACGAGTGCCTAATTCATCCTGATACCCAGGTGTTGCACGAGTGCCTAATTCATCCTGATACCCAGGTGTTGCACGAGTGCCTAATTCATCCTGATACCCAGGTGTTGCACGAGTGCCTAACTCATCCTGATACCCAGGTGTAGCACGAGTGCCTAATTCATCCTGATACCCAGGTGTTGCACGAGTGCCTAATTCATCCTGATACCCAGGTGTTGCACGAGTGCCTAATTCATCCTGATACCCAGGTGTAGCACGAGTGCCTAATTCATCCTGATACCCAGGTGTTGCCCGAGTGCCTAATTCATCCTGATACCCAGGTGTTGCACGAGTGCCTAATTCATCCTGATACCCAGGTGTTGCACGAGTGCCTAATTCATCCTGATACCCAGGTGTTGCACGAGTGCCTAATTCATCCTGATACCCAGGTGTTGCACGAGTGCCTAATTCATCCTGATACCCAGGTGTTGCACGAGTGCCTAATTCATCCTGATACCCAGGTGTTGCACGAGTGCCTAATTCATCCTGATACCCAGGTGTTGCACGAGTGCCTAATTCATCCTGATACCCAGGTGTTGCACGAGTGCCTAATTCATCCTGATACCCAGGTGTAGCACGAGTGCCTAATTCATCCTGATACCCAGGTGTTGCCCGAGTGCCTAATTCATCCTGATACCCAGGTGTTGCACGAGTGCCTAACTCATCCTGATACCCAGGTGTAGCACGAGTGCCTAATTCATCCTGATACCCAGGTGTTGCACGAGTGCCTAATTCATCCTGATACCCAGGTGTTGCACGAGTGCCTAATTCATCCTGATACCCAGGTGTAGCACGAGTGCCTAATTCATCCTGATACCCAGGTGTTGCCCGAGTGCCTAATTCATCCTGATACCCAGGTGTTGCACGAGTGCCTAATTCATCCTGATACCCAGGTGTTGCACGAGTGCCTAATTCATCCTGATACCCAGGTGTTGCACGAGTGCCTAATTCATCCTGATACCCAGGTGTTGCACGAGTGCCTAATTCATCCTGATACCCAGGTGTAGCACGAGTGCCTAATTCATCCTGATACCCAGGTGTAGCACGAGTGCCTAATTCATCCTGATACCCAGGTGTTGCACGAGTGCCTAATTCATCCTGATACCCAGGTGTTGCACGAGTGCCTAATTCATCCTGATACCCAGGTGTTGCACGAGTGTCTAATTCATCCTCCTGACGGTTCTCTCGCCCATTTATCTACATATGTTATCTGTTGTGTTTATAGTTGCGGGATCATCGTTTCCACGACCCGGTCTCAGACCCCTAAATTGGAAGTTAAAAATCACAGGAAGAAGAACACGTAGGATAAACAAGTGTGTATCCTGAGGGTACGTAAAAGTTTGCAAGATTTGCCTCTCATCTTACATGCTGACGAGAGAGAAACACCAGCAGTCCTATCAGAGTGCAAAACTTTTAACAGGTTATCGTTTGACTCTGTTGTACATGACTCTTATACACTACCGACAAGATGGAAAATTAGAGATATGTGCAGGATCTGGGTATCTTTAATTTGTAGACATTTCGAACATCCAGTGGCTTTATCAAGACTGTAGAAGTACATATAAAAAACGAGGTAATCGGTCCTTCAGCCTAGGAGTAGGTGATGAGCACCTGATGATCAATCAGATTGTTACTGCTGATGGCACGCAGTTCAACACAAACAATACAGCTATGGATCTGTTGATAAATGCCCTTATATATTATGGGAGAGTGCTGAAGAGTCTTGGTCCCTTCACGCTTACTAAGTTAGTGTACGCAGTGCTTGTTGCTCCTGCAGGCGGTAATTTCAATGTGCAAAGTTTGCAAAAAGAACCTCCGGGATTTTTTTTTCAGAAATTGCCAAAATTACACAGGAGTATAAATCATATTTTGACTCCTGGCTAGACAAACACAAACTTGGGTCGACGAGACGTAATGAATTCACTGCTGCCAGTAGAAAGAGTTTAAAGTTTGATCTCCACCGAGAGATGGAAGAGGCTGCCAAGTGGTACCTAATTTTAACTCGAATCTACCTGGAGTCTACCTGGAAGGTGCTGTATAGCCCTTGTGGCTTAGTGCTTCTTTTTGATTATAATAATAATACCTGGAAGGTATTCCGGGGATCAACGCCCCCCGCCTGGGTTAAAGTTGATAAAAGTTCGAAAAAAAATTAAGTTGTTTTATTGCCTCTGCCTCCAGAGAGACAAAGACAATTTAAATCTCCAGTTTCTAAAGGCAGGTTTTTTCTTTTAAATAAAATAACTAGCCTAGACAGAGAACCTAACTGGGAGAGGTATAAATACTCAGCCACACTACGTCAGCACGCATACCCACTTAACTTAATGCAAAAATCTCATTCTTTGGATTCGCAAATAAAATCTGCAGCCTTTTTCTCGTTTCATATATATATATATATATATATATATATATATATATATATATATATATCTTTGTGTGTGTGTGTGTGTGTGTGTGTGTGTGTGTGTGTGTGTGTGTGTGTGTGTGTGTGTGTGTGTGTGTGTGTGTGTGTATGTGTGTGTGTGTATGTGTGTGTGTGTATGTGTGTATGTGTGTGTGTGTGTGTGTGTGTGTGTGTGTGTGTGTGTGTGTGTGTGTCTGTGTGTGTGTGTGTGTGTGTGTGTGTGTGTGTGTGTACTCACCTAGTTGTACTCACCTGGTTGAAGTTGCAGGGGTCGAGTCCTAGCTCTTGGTCCCGCCTCTTCACTGGTAGCTACTAGGTCACTCTCCCTGAACCATGAGCTTTATCGTACCTCTGCTTATAGCTATGTATGGATCCTGACTCCACTACATCGCTTCCTAAACTATTCCACTTCCTGACTACTCTGTGGCTGAAGAAATACTTCCTAACATCCCTGTGATTCATCTGTGTCTTCAGCTTCCAACTGTGTCCCCTTGTTGCTGTGTCCAGTCTCTGGAACATCCTGTCTTTGTCCTTGTCAATTCCTCTCAGTATTTTGTAAGTCTTTATCATGTCCCCCCTATCTCTCCTGTCCTCCAGTGTCGTCAGGTTGATTTCCCTTAACCTCTCCTCGTAGGACATACCTCTTAGTTCTGGGACTAGTCTTGTTGCAAACCTTTGCACTTTCTCTAGTTTCTTTACATGCTTGGCTAGGTGTGGGTTCCAAACTGGTGCCGCATACTCCAATATGGGCCTAACGTACAGGGTCCTGAACGATTCCTTATTAAGATGTCGGAATGCTGTTCTGAGGTTTGCTAGGCGCCCATATGCTGCAGCAGTTATTTGGTTGATGTGCGCTTCAGGAGATGTACCTGGTGTTATACTCACCCCAAGATCTTTTTCCTTGAGTGAGGTTTGTAGTCTCTGGCCCCCTAGACTGTACTCCGTCTGCGGTCTTCTTTGCCCTTCCCCAATCTTCATGACTTTGCACTTGGTGGGATTGAACTCCAGGAGCCAATTGCTGGACCAGGTCTGCAGCCTGTCCAGGTCCCTTTGTAGTTCTGCCTGGTGTGTGAGCACCAGTAACAGCCTGGTTGACCAGCAACGGAAAAGCCTGGCCTAAGATCGTGTTTGCAGAAGAAAAAGTCTAGAAACTGGCCACAGGTAACAGTCTCTCAAGACTCCGCGTGTGTACCTTTGTTGTACCTTTAATGAGTTCCGAGAGTATTTCTACTCCCGGAGCCCATGGCCAGGCTCGTCTGGTGTTAGCCTGGTCAACCAGGCTGTTGTTGCCGCTGGTCGGCTGACTGATGATAGTGCCGGTGTAGGAGACACTGGTCATGGTTGTGCTGCCTCTTGTGTGCTATGCTAGTGTCACTGGTCACAAACATCCCAACCTTTTCTATCTTTCGATTTTTCTTTGAATGTTTTATGTCGTTATCATGTCTCCACTGACTCCCTCTCAAGAATGGTCAGGTTTATTTTTATCTTCCTACCTGAAGACTCTTCAAGACTACGGTGTTCTTCAGCAACTCCAAGGCTGAGGGACTGATAACCTAATCTGCTGTATGCAGTTCTACTGTCTTCCAATTATGTCTCTGAATTTGTATTACCTGGAGTTTACCTGGAGAGGGTTTCGGGGGTCAACGCCCCCGCGGCCCGGTCTGAGACCAGGCGTCATGGTGGATCAGGGTCTGATCAACCAGGTTGTTACTGCTGGCCGCACGCAAGCTGACGTACGAACCACAGCCAGGTACTGACTTTAGGTGGCGAAACGTATACAATAAAGATGCCCCAGATGTTGTACATGTGCCCTGGACCAGGCCTCCTTGTTGCTGCCGTGATCAATTAGGTTATTTGTGCTACCAGCACGAAGCCTCTCATCACAGTTAAATCCCTCAGTTGTGGTACTAGTCTCCCTTGCAAACTTTTGTAGCTGTTTTATCTCTGTCAATGAGGTGGAGGCTCCAGGCAGGGGCTACGTACTCGAAGACAGGTCTTACGTACATTTTCATGCTCCTGGAAGATATGTCACCACCGATGTCACGCCTTTGATATGCACCTCTGGCATGACGCATGTGTTACACAGCGCCTGGGGAAGAGGAGGCAACCAGGTTCGATCTAAGGATTCGGACTCCAAGGTCCCGCATGCAGGCTCAACCTCACTTTCTATGACCGGGCGCCGCCTCGAGGCCTGGGGGTTGCCCACCTTCATGCTCCTCAACAAAAACCTGATCTGCGCGAGTAAATGTCAGGTATGAGTGTTGTAACGAACTGAAGGAAGGGGAGAGGAATAGAAAGAGGAAGAAAGGTGAGCGAGGACGAGGAAGGGAGAAGAGGAGGAAGCCATGGTAGGCCCAGGACACAAATATCTCTCTAGATGCCCACAACACGAGCACTTAGTTTCAATGGTGAACATTTACCCAGACTGCAGAGTTACACACACACTTATAATGGTCCACACCTGTTCAGCATACACACGTATATACAACTTACAACACTACTGGTGTTGCTGCTGATACTGCCTATGCTGTTCCTAATGCCTCTCCTTCAGTTACTCCTACTGCTGTTGCCCATACTGATTCCCCTGCCTCTGTTATTGCCACTACTATTCCTTTTATCACTGCTACTCCTAGTGCCTCTACCACTGCTTTAACTGCTGCCTCTCTTTCAGCTGCCACTGTTCTTGCTTTTATTACTGCAATTCTTGCCTCTCGGTCACCTACTGTTACTGATGCTGCTGCTACCACAGATTAGATTCAACATTACTGAGGCAATACAGCGCACCAGAGAAGCCAGCTTAGTGCAGCACTACGCAACACAGCTCACCAGAGAAGACACCGCAGCACATCACAGAGCAACACAGCAGCAGTGAGTTTGGTCACAGAGGTGCAGCAAGTTACTTGCAGTAGTGGGAGACAACAATAGTTGCTGTCTGTGAGCAGTCTGCCTCTCACACTCCAACCTCCACGCCTGAACGTCTGGGAAGAGGTGGTGGTGAGGCTGGTCTCTGCCGTGGAAGATGAGTCGTGTAGGGTCAATACTTACAGCGCTACACCTACTCAAAACTACTCTATACAAGAGAGAGAGAGAGAGAGAGAGAGAGAGAGAGAGAGAGAGAGAGAGAGAGAGAGAGAGAGAGAGAGAGAGAGAGAGAGAGAGAGAGAGAGAGAGAGAGAGAGAGAGAGAGAGAGAGAGAGAGAGAGAGAGACAGAGAGAGAGAGAGAGAGAGAGAGAGAGAGAGAGAGAGAGAGAGAGAGAGAGAGAGAGCTACATCTTCCAAGACTACTGTATACAACACGAAGGACTACACCTCCCAAGGTCATTGTATACAACACGGAGGCGCACCTTCCCAAGAAAAAGCTATTGGGCAATTTTGGGTGTTATTAGGGAGGCTGAGATAAAGGCGAGCCCCTCGCACCGTGTTTAGCAGCGTCTCACGGGTTATTACCGCTACATATCAAGACATCGGCTACCCTCACGCGTCTTATTGCTCGCTCAAACATTCACACGAATAAAGGGAAGAACTTCCTCGAGAAATCAAAAGAATATATTCGTCTATACGAGAATACCCAACACAGGAAATGGCCAGAAATGCTGGCCTTTCCCGGCTTCCATATCGATTTTTTTTCCTATAAGAGGGATTGAGAGTTCCGTCTATACCATAAAAGAGGAGCTAGGGATCCCTACATCACTCCCAGGTTCCCCCATTCTCCGCCAGGATGATTAGTCAGGATTTATTGCCTTGTAGGGTGATGGGGAAGCAGGGTGATGGGTGGGATGGAGGGAGAAGTGGGCGGGATGAGAGGGAGAAGTGGGCGGGATGAGAGGGAGAAAGATATGGGATGGGCAGCTTATAGTCTTTCAGAAGAGAGAATGTGAGGATAAGTCAGAAATATACGAGGCAATTAGTGTCTGCTGGCAGCTACGTGGAGAAGGTCTGCAGCAGCCAGCTAAGAGCTTCTTCACGCAGACACAAGAAAAGGAAGAAAAGAAAGAAGACGACGAAGAAGTTTCTTTTGATGACCCTCCCGGAGGATTATTAACCCAGGATCATCCCAGAAAGCCTGGCAGAGCCGCTTGTAATTATCAGATTATTGGTCTCCACTCTTATTTCAAGCAATTTAGCCATAATGTTTCCTGAAGGACGTTTCCGGGGGTCAACGCCCCCGCGGCCCGGTCCCAGACCAGACGGATCAAGCGCTGATCCATTAGGCTGTTGCTGCTAGCAGCACGGAATGCAACGTACGAACCACATCCCAGCTGGTCATTAACTGACTGGAAGAACTTGTCAAGTTCCCTCTTGAGGACAACCAGAGGTTTGTTGGTAATTCTCATTATGTACGGAGGGAAGGTGTTGAAAAGTCGAGGACCTCTGACACTCATCGAGTTCTCGCTCTCTCCTAGTGTACTCGTCGTGCTGCTACTTTTACTGGAGGCATTTTGATTTAAGTGTTCAGCTTTAGGACCAGTCCCTCCAGGATTGTCCAATTGTAAATTATGATGTACCTTTATCGCCTACATTTCAAGAAATACAGCTGAAGGGACTTCAGGTGTTTCCAATAGTTTAGAAGAGGTCTGAATGTATACCAGCAGTGAAAATTCTCTGTATACTTTCCAAACTCTACAATTTCGCCTGCTTTGAAAGGTCGTTAGTACACAGCAATATTCTAGACTGGAGAGAAAAGGTGACTTGAAGAGTATCATCACTGGTTCAGAATCTATTGTCTTGAAAGCTCTAGTTATCCAGGCTATCATTTTCCTTGCAGTAGAAATGGTAACATTGTTATGATCCTTGTATGCGAGATCTTGCGACATCATCACTATGTTGTCTGAGGACCACTGGAAGACTTGATTTATATCCGCTAAAAAGATTAGCTGTATCTTCGACGGACGCCACTCTTAGAGTCTGGTGCCATCAATAAATGATGCTACAGTGCTATGATTTATGTCTTCGTCTATGTAATATATAAGAATGAGAAACAGAAGTGGAGCAAGTACTGTGCCTTGAGGAACAGAGCTTTTCACTGTGGCAGCCTCCCACTTCACTCTGTTTACTACTACTCTCTGGTTTCTATTTGTTAAGAAGTTAAATATCCATCTTTTCACTCTTCCAGTTATTCCTTTTGCATGCATTTTATGTGCTGTTACACCGTGGTACACTTGTTGAACTTGCCTTCCAGTGAATCCAGGACCCACTCGTAATCTAGCAGTTGTGGAAGGTAGGAGCAAACTGCCCTAAACCCATGTTGTCCTGCACTGTACCCATGTTGTCCTGCACGGTACCCCTGTCCTGCACTGTACCCATGTTGTCCTGCACTGTACCCATGTTGTCCTGCACTGTACCCATGTTGTCCTGCACTGTACCCATGTCCTGCAATGTACCCATGTTGTCCTGCACTGTACCCATGTTGTCCTGCACTGTACCCATGTTGTCCTGCACTGTACCCATGTTGTCCTGCAATGTACCCATGTTGTCCTGCACTGTACCCATGTTGTCCTGCACTGTACCCATGTTGTCCTGCACTGTACCCATGTTGTCCTGCACTGTACCCATGTTGTCCTGCACTGTACCCATGTTGTCCTGCACTGTACCCATGTTGTCATGTACTGTACCCATGTTGTCCTGCACTGTACCCATGTTGTCCTGCACTGTACCCATGTTGTCCTGCACTGTACCCATGTTGTCATGTACTGTACCCATGTTGTCCTGCACTGTACCCATGTTGTCCTGTACTGTACCCATGTTGTCCTGCACTGTACCCATGTTGTCCTGCACTGTACCCATGTTGTCCTGCACTGTACCCATGTTGTCCTGCACTGTACCCATGTTGTCCTGCACTGTACCCATGTTGTCCTGCACTGTACCCATGTTGTCCTGCACTGTACCCATGTCCTGCACTGTACCCATGTTGTCCTGCACTGTACCCATGTTGTCCTGCACTGTACCCATGTTGTCCTGCACTGTACCCATGTTGTCCTGCACTGTACCCATGTTGTCCCGCACTGTACCCATGTTGTCCTGCACTGTACCCATGTTGTCCTGCACTGTACCCATGTTGTCCTGCACTGTACCCATGTTGTCCTGCACTGTACCCATGTTGTCATGTACTGTACCCATGTTGTCCTGCACTGTACCCATGTTGTCCTGCACTGTACCCATGTTGTCCTGCACTGTACCCATGTTGTCATGTACTGTACCCATGTTGTCCTGCACTGTACCCATGTTGTCCTGCACTGTACCCATGTTGTCCTGCACTGTACCCATGTTGTCCTGCACTGTACCCATGTTGTCCCGCACTGTACCCATGTTGTCCTGCACTGTACCCATGTTGTCCCGCACTGTACCCATGTTGTCCTGCACTGTACCCATGTTGTCCTGCACTGTACCCATGTTGTCCTGCACTGTACCCATGTTGTCCTGCACTGTACCCATGTTGTCCCGCACTGTACCCATGTTGTCCCGCACTGTACCCATGTTGTCCTGCACTGTACCCATGTTGTCCTGCACTGTACCCATGTTGTCCCGCACTGTACCCATGTTGTCCTGCACTGTACCCATGTTGTCCCGCACTGTACCCATGTTGTCCTGCACTGTACCCATGTTGTCCTGCACTGTACCCATGTTGTCCTGCACTGTACCCATGTTGTCCCGCACTGTACCCATGTTGTCCTGCACTGTACCCATGTTGTCCTGCACTGTAGTCATGTTGTCCTGCACTGTACCCATGTTGTCCTGCACTGTACCCATGTTGTCCCGCACTGTACCCATGTTGTCCCGCACTGTACCCATGTTGTCCTGCACTGTACCCATGTTGTCCTGCACTGTACCCATGTTGTCCTGCACTGTACCCATGTTGTCCTGCACTGTACCCATGTTGTCCCGCACTGTACCCATGTTGTCCCGCACTGTACCCATGTTGTCCCGCACTGTACCCATGTTGTCCTGCACTGTACCCATGTTGTCCCGCACTGTACCCATGTTGTCCTGCACTGTACCCATGTTGTCCCGCACTGTACCCATGTTGTCCTGCACTGTACCCATGTTGTCCTGCACTGTACCCATGTTGTCCTGCACTGTACCCATGTTGTCCCGCACTGTACCCATGTTGTCCTGCACTGTACCCATGTTGTCCTGCACTGTACCCATGTTGTCCTGCACTGTACCCATGTTGTCCTGCACTGTACCCATGTTGTCCTACACTGTACCCATGTTGTCCTGCACTGTACCCATGTTGTCCCGCACTGTACCCATGTTGTCCTGCACTGTACCCATGTTGTCCTGCACTGTACCCATGTTGTCCCGCACTGTACCCATGTTGTCCCGCACTGTACCCATGTTTTCCTGCACTGTACCCATGTTGTCCTGCACTGTACCCATGTTGTCCCGCACTGTACCCATGTTGTCCTGCACTGTACCCATGTTGTCCTGCACTGTACCCATGTTGTCCTGCACTGTACCCATGTTGTCCTGCACTGTACCCATGTTGTCCCGCACTGTACCCATGTTGTCCTGCACTGTACCCATGTTGTCCTGCACTGTACCCATGTTGTCCTGCACTGTACCCATGTTGTCCTGCACTGTACCCATGTTGTCCTGCACTGTACCCATGTTGTCCTGCACTGTACCCATGTTGTCCTGCACTGTACCCATGTTGTCCTGCACTGTACCCATGTTGTCCTGCACTGTACCCATGTTATCCTGCACTGTACCCATGTTGTCCCGCACTGTACCCATGTTGTCCTGCACTGTACCCATGTTGTCCCGCACTGTACCCATGTTGTCCTGCACTGTACCCATGTTGTCCTGCACTGTACCCATGTTGTCCTGCACTGTACCCATGTTGTCCTGCACTGTACCCATGTTGTCCCGCACTGTACCCATGTTGTCCTGCACTGTACCCATGTTGTCCCGCACTGTACCCATGTTGTCCTGCACTGTACCCATGTTGTCCCGCACTGTACCCATGTTGTCCCGCACTGTACCCATGTTGTCCTGCACTGTACCCATGTTGTCCTGCACTGTACCCATGTTGTCCCGCACTGTACCCATGTTGTCCTGCACTGTACCCATGTTGTCCTGCACTGTACCCATGTTGTCCTGCACTGTACCCATGTTGTCCCGCACTGTACCCATGTCCTGCACTGTACCCATGTTGTCCTGCACTGTACCCATGTTGTCCTGCACTGTACCCATGCTGTCCTGCACTGTACCCATGTTGTCCTGCACTGTACCCATGTTGTCCTGCACTGTACCCATGTTGTCCTGCACTGTACCCATGTTGTCCCGCACTGTACCCATGTCCTGCACTGTACCCATGTTGTCCTGCACTGTACCCATGTTGTCCTGCACTGTACCCATGTCCTGCACTGTACCCATGTTGTCCTGCACTGTACCCATGTTGTCCTGCACTGTACCCATGTTGTCCTGCACTGTACCCATGTTGTCCTGCACTGTACCCATGTTGTCCCGCACTGTACCCATGTCCTGCACTGTACCCATGTTGTCCTGCACTGTACCCATGTTGTCCTGCACTGTACCCATGTTGTCCTGCACTGTACCCATGTTGTCCTGCACTGTACCCATGTTGTCCTGCACTGTGCAATTATCGTGATTCTATGTGAATATTAATCTTGCTTATTGGGACCCGTTCAAATATTTTGATAATGTGTGAAGTTACCGCTACTGGTATATAATGTTTTGCAATTGCTTTACTGCCTCCTTTGTGGAGTGGAACAATAACCATGGTTTTTAATGACTGTGGGATGACACAATCTCCTCCCCACAAAATATAAAGGCCTAAAATAGCGGTCTATCGGTTTCTTTGATGATTTGAACAGCTATGTGCAACTGAGAAACATAAATACCTGATCGTCCCTGCAACTCATTAAGTCTATCACATTTATTACAAATTATATTTCGGAATATTCGCTTTGCAAAGATTTTTTTCGTATGGTTTCTGTAAGAGCTCCAAATATTACAATTGTGTCTGTGAGGTTATTATGACTGGCGAAGTCATAATAACAAGAGTGTAAACAACTCACAGACTGGGTTGCACTGGAACCATTACCAGCCAATGTTAAACTTAGTGGACCTATGCTTGAACGATTGCAACATTCTGTCCTCGTAAGGCTCAACCATGTATATGTCCATACACGAAGAATATTACCATGGGCCTTACTGTGACTATGAAGAATATTTTTTACAAACATGTTAGGTGTACAAGTGTGTTCATGACTACTGAGTGACCGACAACTCCGTGGCCAGTAGTTTGAAACACATGTCTGCGTGCGCACTCTTGTCTTACACTTAATAAACTTGCGTTCGCTGTAATTTGTGTTAAGATGAAGCCTCCACCACTCACTGTGCTGGATTATGTCCCCAACGCGGATTTACCGTCTCACATAAATATGCAAGCAAGATAGCCAGAAGTCTCAATTACTGCTTCAGTCTCGCCAAAACATTTGCTCTTTGGATAGTCGTGTTTTGTGTAACGTGTTTCTTCTATAGTATTTACCTTGAGCGTGAAGGAACGTAGCTGGTTCCTTGCTGGAATATTAGAGTAGCTAACAAAACAAGGAAAAAAAATAAGACGCGTGTTTTTTTACCAGTTGTGCAATAGTGGGAAGGAGCCAGCATGAACCAATGGAAAGTTTAGTTATTACAGCGTCTGAGTCCCACCTCGCCACTCTCCCTCACCCCCACACTCACACATACCTTAACATCACTCTTGTTCCTTCAATCTTATTCCCTCGCCCTCAGCTTTCTGTTACAGTCCTTCACTCTTGTTCTCCCCACCACCTCTACATTACCAGTAAAAATTCAGTCAAGGTGTGCGGAGATGTGTTGGGGAGGCTGGCATGTCTTCCATCAACTCCCAACATTTCTTCACTTGATTGCTGGCCGCCTTCCAATTGGTGGATACACTGGGATAGTGTTGAGTGTAGCGTGGAGGCTGGAGCAGACTTTAATACTGAGGCAGTGTAGCGTGGAGGCTGGAGCAGACTTTAATACTGAGGCAGTGTAGCGTGGAGGCTGGAGCAGACTTTAATACTGAGGCAGTGTAGCGTGGAGGCTGGAGCAGACTTTAATACTGAGGCAGTGTAGCGTGGAGGCTGGAGCAGACTTTAATACTGAGGCAGTGTAGCGTGGAGGCTGGAGCAGACTTTAATACTGAGGCAGTGTAGCGTGGAGGCTGGAGCAGACTTTAATACTGAGGCAGTGTAGCGTGGAGGCTGGAGCAGACTTTAATACTGAGGCAGTGTAGCGTGAAGGCTGGAGCAGACTTTAATACTGAGGCAATGTAGCGTGGAGGCTGGAGCAGACTTTAATACTGAGGCAGTGTAGCGTGAAGGCTGGAGCAGACTTTAATACTGAGGCAGTGTAGCGTGGAGGCTGGAGCAGACTTTAATACTGAGGCAGTGTAGCGTGGAGGCTGGAGCAGACTTTAATACTGAGGCAGTGTAGCGTGAAGGCTGGAGCAGACTTTAATACTGAGGCAGTGTAGCGTGGAGGCTGGAGCAGACTTTAATACTGAGGCAGTGTAGCGTGGAGGCTGGAGCAGACTTTAATACTGAGGCAGTGTAGCGTGGAGGCTGGAGCAGACTTAATACTGAGGCAATGTAGCGTGGAGGCTGGAGCAGACTTTAATACTGAGGCAGTGTAGCGTGGAGGCTGGAGCAGACTTTAATACTGAGGCAGTGTAGCGTGGAGGCTGGAGCAGACTTTAATACTGAGGCAGTGTAGCGTGAAGGCTGGAGCAGACTTTAATACTGAGGCAGTGTAGCGTGGAGGCTGGAGCAGACTTTAATACTGAGGCAGTGTAGCGTGAAGGCTGGAGCAGACTTTAATACTGAGGCAGTGTAGCGTGGAGGCTGGAGCAGACTTTAATACTGAGGCAGTGTAGCGTGAAGGCTGGAGCAGACTTTAATACTGAGGCAATGTAGCGTGAAGGCTGGAGCAGACTCTAATACTGAGGCAGTGTAGCGTGGAGGCTGGAGCAGACTTTAATACTGGGGCAGTGTAGCGTGGAGGCTGGAGCAGACTTTAATACTGAGGCAATGTAGCGTGAAGGCTGGAGCAGACTTTAATACTGAGGCAGTGTAGCGTGGAGGCTGGAGCAGACTTTAATACTGAAGCAGTGTAGCGTGGAAGCTGGAGCAGACTTTAATACTGAGGCAGTGTAGCGTGGAGGCTGGAGCAGACTTTAATATTGAGGCAGTGTAGCGTGGAGGCTGGAGCAGACTTTAATACTGAGGCAGTGTAGCGTGGAGGCTGGAGCAGACTTTAATATGAGGCAGTGTAGCATGAAGGCTGGAGCAGACTTTAATACTGGGGCAGTGTAACGTGGAGGCTGGAGCAGACTTTAATACTGAGGCAGTGTAGCGTGAAGGCTGGAGCAGACTTTAATACTGAGGCAGTGTAGCGTGGAGGCTGGAGCAGACTTTAATACTGAGGCAGTGTAGCGTGAAGGCTGGAGCAGACTTTAATACTGAGGCAGTGTAGCGTGGAGGCTGGAGCAGACTTTAATACTGAGGCAGTGTAGCGTGGAGGCTGGAGCAGACTTTAATACTGAGGCAGTGTAGCGTGAAGGCTGGAGCAGACTTTAATACTGAGGCAGTGTAGCGTGGAGGCTGGAGCAGACTTTAATACTGAGGCAGTGTAGCGTGAAGGCTGGAGCAGACTTTAATACTGAGGCAGTGTAGCGTGGAGGCTGGAGCAGACTTTAATACTGAGGCAGTGTAGCGTGAAGGCTGGAGCAGACTTTAATACTGAGGCAATGTAGCGTGAAGGCTGGAGCAGACTTTAATACTGAGGCAGTGTAGCGTGGAGGCTGGAGCAGACTTTAATACTGGGGCAGTGTAGCGTGGAGGCTGGAGCAGACTTTAATACTGAGGCAATGTAGCGTGAAGGCTGGAGCAGACTTTAATACTGAGGCAGTGTAGCGTGGAGGCTGGAGCAGACTTTAATACTGAGGCAGTGTAGCGTGGAGGCTGGAGCAGACTTTAATACTGAAGCAGTGTAGCGTGGAAGCTGGAGCAGACTTTAATACTGAGGCAGTGTAGCGTGGAAGCTGGAGCAGACTTTAATACTGAGGCAGTGTAGCGTGAAGGCTGGAGCAGACTTTAATACTGAAGCAGTGTAGCGTGGAAGCTGGAGCAGACTTTAATACTGAGGCAGTGTAGCGTGGAGGCTGGAGCAGACTTTAATATTGAGGCAGTGTAGCGTGGAGGCTGGAGCAGACTTTAATACTGAAGCAGTGTAGCGTGGAGGCTGGAGCAGACTTTAATACTGAGGCAGTGTAGCGTGAAGGCTGGAGCAGACTTTAATACTGGGGCAGTGTAGCGTGGAGGCTGGAGCAGACTTTAATACTGAGGCAGTGTAGCGTGAAGGCTGGAGCAGACTTTAATACTGGGGCAGTGTAACGTGGAGGCTGGAGCAGACTTTAATACTGAGGCAGTGTAGCGTGGAGGCTGGAGCAGACTTTAATACTGAGGCAGTGTAGCGTGAAGGCTGGAGCAGACTTTAATACTGGGGCAGTGTAGCGTGGAGGCTGGAGCAGACTTTAATACTGGGGCAGTGTAGCGTGGAGGCTGGAGCAGACTTTAATACTGGGGCAGTGTAGCGTGAAGGATGGAGAAGACTTTAACACCAAGGCAGTGTTGAGCAGACTTAACATTTACGCTCACCTGCTCACAAACACTCTTCGTTAAACATCGCACAACGTACGTAAAACTATACATTAATGCAAAAGAAGACAACGACGAAGAATGATGATGAGGAGAAGAGTTTTATTTTAGAGTGCTAACCACCTGAGGGGTAACAACCCAGGCAGGATGGCTTACTCCCATAGGAAGCAAACCACGACCCACAACAATCAATTAACATCAATTTAGTTAGGTGACCAAGGAAGACTCGCCCATATGGGCCGCCTCCCCCGGCACTAAACCCAGGTCCTTCGGATGTCACCTGATAGTCACCGAGGTATATACATACGTATAAAGTAGACGAGTTAAGCGAGAAACCTTACTAAACCTACCCCTCTACTGTGGTAGTATATCTACCCCTCTACTGTGGTAGTATATATACCCCTCTACTGTGGTAGTATATATACCCCTCTACTGTGGTAGTATATATACCCTTCTACTGTGGTACTATATCTACCCCCCTACTGTGGTAGTATATCTACCCCTCTACTGTGGTAGTATATCTACCCCTCTACTGTGGTAGTATATCTACCCCTCTACTGTGGTAGTATATATACCCCTCTACTGTGGTAGTATATATACCCCTCTACTGTGGTAGTATATCTACCCCTCTACTGTGGTAGTATATATACCCCTCTACCGTGGTAGTATATCTATCCTTCTACTGTGGTACTATATCTACCCTTCTACTGTGGTGGTATATCTATCCTTCTACTGTGGTACTATATCTACCCTTCTACTGTGGCAGTATATCTATCCTTCTACTGTGGTACTATATCTACCCTTCTACTGTGGTGGCATATCTACCCTTCTACTGTGGTGGTATATCTACCCTTCTACTGTGGTGGTATATCTACCCTTCTACTGTGGTACTATATCTACCCTTCTACTGTGGTGGTATATCTATCCTTCTACTGTGGTACTATATCTACCCTTCTACTGTGGCAGTATATCTATCCTTCTACTGTGGAAGTATATCTACCCTTCTACTGTGGTAGTATATCTATCCTTCTACTGTGGTACTATATCTACCCTTCTACTGTGGTGGTATATCTACCCTTCTACTGTGGTGGTATATCTACCCTTCTACTGTGGTACTATATCTACCCTTCTACTGTGGTGGTATATCTATCCTTCTACTGTGGTACTATATCTACCCTTCTACTGTGGCAGTATATCTATCCTTCTACTGTGGAAGTATATCTACCCTTCTACTGTGGTAGTATATCTATCCTTCTACTGTGGTACTATATCTACCCTTCTACTGTGGTGGTATATCTACCCTTCTACTGTGGTGGTATATCTACCCTTCTACTGTGGTGGTATATCTACCCTTCTACTGTGGTGGTATATCTACCCTTCTACTGTGGTACTATATCTACCCTTCTACTGTGGTGGTATATCTACCCTTCTACTGTGGTGGTATATCTACCCTTCTACTGTGGTACTATATCTACCCTTCTACTGTGGTGGTATATCTATCCTTCTACCGTGGTAGTATATCTATCCTTCTACTGTGGCAGTATATCTATCCTTCTACTGTGGTAGTATATCTATCCTCCTACTGTGGTAATATATCTATCCTCCTACTGTGGAAGTATATCTACCCTTCTACTGTGGTAGTATATCTATACTTCTACTGTGGTAGTATATCTATCCTCCTACTGTGGTAGTATATCTATCCTTCTACTGTGGTAGTATATCTATCCTTCTACTGTGGTAGTATATCTATCATCCTACTGTGGAAGTATATCTATCCTTCTACTGTGGTAGTATATCTATCCTCCTACTGTGGTAGTATATCTATCCTTCTACTGTGGTAGTATATCTATCCTCCTACTGTGGTAGTATATCTATCCTTCTACTGTGGTAGTATATCTATCCTCCTACTGTGGAAGTATATCTATCCTCCTACTGTGGTAGTATATCTATTCTCCTACTGTGGAAGTATATCTACCCTTCTACTGTGGTAGTATATCTATCCTATTGTGGTAGTATATCTATTCTCCTACTGTGGTAGTATATCTATCCTTCTACTGTGGAAGTATATCTACCCTTCTACTGTGGTAGTATATCTACCCTTCTACTGTGGTAGTATATCTATCCTCCTGAGGAAGTATATCTATCCTTCTACTGTGGAAGTATATCTACCCTTCTACTGTGGTAGCATATCTACCCTTCTACTATGGTAGTATAATAGATATATCCTTCTACTGTGGTAGTATATATACCCTTCTACTGTGGTCGCATATCTACCCTTCTACTATGGTAGTATAATAGATATACCCTTCTACTATGGTAGCATAATAAATATATCCTTCTACTGTGGTAGTATATCTACCCTTCTACTGTGGTCGTATATCTACCCTTCTACTATGGTAGTATAATAGATATACCCTTCTACTGTCTTAGTAGTATATCAACCCTTCTACTGTGGTAGTATAATAGATATACCCTTCTACTATGGTAGTATAATAGATATACCCTTCTACTGTCTTAGTAGTATATCAACCCTTCTACTGTGGTAGCATATCTAACCTTCTACTATGGTAGTGTAATAGATATACCCTTCTACTGTGGTAGTATAATAGATATACCCTTCTACTATGGTAGTATAATAGATATACCCTTCTACTCTGGTAGTATAATAGATATACCCTTCTACTATGGTAGTATAATAGATATACCCTTCTACTCTGGTAGTATAATAGATATAACCTTCTACTATGGTAGTATAATAGATATAACCTTCTACTTTGGTAGTATAATAGATATAACCTTCTACTATGGTAGTATAATAGATATAACCTTCTACTATGGTAGTATAATAGATATACCCTTCTACCGTGGTAGTTAAGCTTCTCTCTCTCTTCCTCCCTTATTTTCTTCTCCATCTCGGTACCTCTCCCTCTATGCTTCCTTATATCTCACTGTATCTTACATTATCTCTATTTATTCCTTGCCATTTCATTACCTCTCCATCTCCTTACATGTCCCTCTCCCCCCTTTTCCTTTCCCTCCGCATCTCCTCCATCTTCTCCTTCACACACGCCATATTGGCCTTTACAAGCTCCGTCGCGTCCACTCCATCTTCGTAATACATGTTTTTTTCCCCCGGATGATCACCATGGTTGTGAGGGATGTGAGATGGTTGGTGGGACAGACACAACAGCCTGGCTGACCACCACGATCCTCAAGTGGGTATAATAATCTTTAGTCTACCCTGGAGGGTGTTCCGGAGATCAATGCCCTCTATCCCTGACCCGCGTGGTGCCCGTGTAGTTTCAACTAAACAGGCAGCCAAGGATACCTGAAGGTTGTTTTCAGGGGTCATCGCCCCCGGGGCCTGGTCCCAGACCAGGCCTCCTGGTAAATTAAAGTTTGAGGACCCAGGTTGGTACTGCTCGTTGCACGGAGTCCAACGTATGAACTACAACCCGGTTGATTGGGAACTTGTAAAGTTCCCCCTTGAAGACAGCCAGGAGGCTGCTGTTAAACCCCGAATATGTACGTGAGGGAGGCTGCTGAAAAGTCCTGAGCGTCTTACAATTATTGAGTTATCTCAGTTTACTCACGGCACACCTGCTTTTCATTGGAAATATTTTGCACCGACTGCCGAGCCTCTTGTTTAAAAGGCACTTTAAAAGGGTGCTTTCTCTCGCTTCAGCTTCACCGAAGCTTATGGAGCTCACCACACGCCAAGCCTGAAAGACTGACCTCACACTTCTTCTCCAGGCAGAGGGACTTATCACCTCATATCTACATCTCCACGACTTCTGTCGTCTCCTCTGTATCTCAACTGAAGAAGCCTGCTAAGCAGGAGAAACATTTGGTCAATAAAGATACTAAGCTGTTGCACATGTCGCCACTAAATACCATAAACATGACGAGATTGCATCAAGCATAAGATACATATATAATACATATATAATCATGCAGAACTCTCATGCTAAGTAAATAAACCAAGAAGAAAATTTAAAAACATGTGTAAAAAATGGGAAAAATTTACATTAGATGTTAAAGTGCATAGCGTAGTTAAGTGCAGGAGAAAGTCGCCACTTTAAGTTGTACATAAAACATATGAGGCTGGGATGGTGTAAACACCAGGAGAGAGTTTAATCTGCGGGTTGATCTTTTGCCATGTTCTGTTCTGAACATACACACACACTGTCACACCACCAGCCACACCATACATGTCGCACCCTCTCTCCACCAGCCACACCCTGCTTCTCACACCCTCCACCAGCCACAACATTCATGTCGCACCCTCTCTCCACCAGGCACACCCTGCCTCTCACATCCTCCACCAATCATGTTGCACCCTCTTTCCACCAGCCACACCCTGCCTCTCACACCCTCCACCAGCCACACCATTCATGTCGCACCTTCCACGCCCTGCCTCTAGCATTCCTAACACACTGCCTCCCTCTAGATCAGTAGTCTTAACACTTTTTCTCACAGAAATCCAGCCTGTGTGTGTGGGGGTGTGTGTGAGGCAGTGTGGCCTCCCCACCCGTCACTGCCTGTCTCTCTGTAACTGAATGACAGGTGACAGTCTTGGCTCGTGGCCTGACAGCCCACTCCTCTGTCTCTGTCACCTTATTGTCTCTTTTCAATATTTTAAACCTAAGCTAGGTTTGTAGGAATGTATTTTTCTTTAGTGCTTAAAATAAAACACACATTATATAGTCGTACATTATCCCTGAGAGACGTTTATTCTCCTCTTATATATATATATATATATATATATATATATATATATATATATATATATATATATATATATATATATATATATATATATATTGTGAGGGAAAAGCCGTTGAAATGGGATTATGGTTGTTTCGACTCCTAGGAACCGTTAGTATCACCACCCGCACTGCCATCTAGCGAGCTGCTGCAAAACATCAGATTTCCTTGTGTCTGGGTCTCTTTAGGTTCTACTTCTGGTAGTATTAACTTACCTGATGTGGGGTGAAGTTTACGGAATTACTTCACCTTCACTCTTCTGATCAGGTAAAGTGATCTACCAGGAGTGCTTCATTTCTTTGTTCTTCTTAACCTGGTTACCAGTAAGGACACTGAAGTAAATTTACCTCCCTGTGTCTTTCTTCAATGTTATACTTTACAACTATCTCGTAGCCAGTGTTTTCTTCTTCATTATCAGTTCTGCTGCTGACTGGTCATGCAGAGTAGACGCTGTGAGATACTACGAACCAGTATTGACAGGACTTCCTCAACACTGGACTAACACAGCCTACCCAGGAGAACTAAAATCAGTTCTTCAAAACATCCAGAGAAGTTCTTCTGGGCTTTGAAAATTCTCCTGTCATGAAATCACACTGGAACCGACGGTGGCCAAATTTATTTTGTTTTTAATTAAAGTATACTTACAAAATTTCCATTATTCCTGTTATTCATTTTTTTCCGTAATTCCGTGCAGGCGTTCCCCTGATATAATACAGATATGTATTATGTTGACGTGTGGAGCTCGAACTGAAATTCTACTACGCCGACAAAGCCTCAATCTTAAGACTGGTGCCCAGTCCACTGGTGACATTAACGCTTTTATGGGAAGAGAGCGGCCCGGGTTGGATGTGTAGTAGATAATACTACACATACTTCCCAGTAGAAGTAGTCCTTTGGGAGGAACGTGTGATGTCGCCGAGGTGGTTTAGTGTATGTATATACGGGCTTATCCCCTCAAGGAAGGTTCCTTGATGTTGGTGAGGGGCTCTTGATTTAGGGAATTGGATCTGTGCTCCAGTTATGTATATACGGGCTTATAAGAGGTCAGTGGTCTGGTAGGCAACTGTCCCGCCTTACACACTTGAGTGTCCATGGTTCAATCAAGGGTCGGGTGGAAACACTTGGTATGTTTCCTTACACCTGCTGTCACCGTTCACCTAGCAGAAAGTAGGTACCTGGGCGTTAGTCGACTGCTGAGTCACATCCTGGGGGACAAAATTAAAGAACCACAATGCAAATAAGAGTCCTCGATGACACACTTCCTTGGGTTATCCTGGGTGGCTAACTTTCCCCCGGGTTCAAATAAAAACAAAATCTTATCTTGTCTCTAAAAAAAAATGAATCCTATATATACGCGAGAATTGTTACTGCTGCACTTTGCTGATGACTCGGTGTTTTTTTTTTTTAAATAAGTTACTGAATGTGTGCGTGTGTAAGACGTTGAAAATAAACAGAAGAGAGCAAAACGATGACTAAGAATTGTATGGATGAAAACACTAGCAGTTAGACTGAGAGGTAAGAGCTACTTGGAGGTAAAGTGTTGATAATGATCAAGACGCATTTGCAACAGTAGAGTATGTTGACTGTTGCAACGTTTCGCCTACGCAGTAGGCTTCTTCAGTCAAATACAAAGGCAGCAAGTGTAGTAGTGAAATTAAGAGTTAATCAGTCCATTAACCTTGGGGAAGTAGTATTTGAGGTGATCAGTCCCGAGGCTGTATTTGACTGAAAAAGCCTGTGTAGGGGAAACTTTCCAACAATAGATACCTAACTGTTGCACACGTCTCTTAATAACTCGTCGGTATTCGATACCATTTTCAACAATATTTATAATACTTAGGATGTTAATGTCAGTAAATGGTTCTATGAAAGATAAGAAGTCAACACATGTGCCAGTGTTGAAGAATGTGCCAGAGTAGCGATATCACTAACAATGAGCAATACCAACACTCACTTTTGGGCAGATACCAATACCATCAAAAGACTGTATCTGCCTAAAAGTGAGCACTGGTATTGCCCATCGTTAGTGTGAGGAAGATGCGGTAAAATGTTAATAAATCTATGTACGGGAATATAGTGGTGCCCTAACTTGTTTGTAGATGCGGAAAGCGTAGTCTCTGAAGGTTACAGAAAAGAGGTTGCAGGTAGCGGGAAAAATTAACTGCTACAGCTGTTATTCAGTACAGGTTATCTACAGTGGTGCAACTGCTGTACCGTGACTTTTATTACACATCCATGTATTATGCAATAATCGCGAACAAGCGATGCAAAACAACCCCGGAGGGTTATTGCAATCAATACAGGCGCTTGCATTGTTGCAGAAAAGGAGGGATTCTAAGCACGCTTCCTCTGAACGTATCTGAAGTGTTTAATAGGTTTGGAGAGGTATGGGCTTGAACATCTAGCAAGCACATGTCAACAGGTTAAGTGGAGTGAAAGCAGGTGGTTTTTTTTTTTTTAAGGAATTTGATTTGCTGCTGGAATGTATGTAAACACCTACGAATGGATGCAGGGACTTTCTTGAGCCGGACTTGGGTTTTGTAGGCACAGTGTACAACGTCTAAGTTTAAAAGTTACGTCTGAATGATGTGAGTCGGAGTTATTTTTGGGTGGTGATCTGTGTCCTTCTGGAAAGACATTATGCTGACCCAAAAGGTTAAGCTATATGAAAGAGACTGAGGTCACAAGTGACCATAAGGTCACAGTCACCAGTCAGTCACACAAGCAGAGGAACCAACAGACTGCGTAATGTTAACTAATACTGACATAAACTTGTAGACAAGATACCAAGACTGGTAGTACTGTGTAACACGTAACGTGGATCACTGGTACTTGTAGTTGATTCCGGGGAGTCACTCCCCCCGGGGCCCGGTCCCTGGTTGACAGTCCGACTAACAAGTCCGTTGGGGCTAGCAGGGACCAGCCCAAAGTATGCACCACAACCAGGCTGATCAGGAGGTAACTTGAGGGAATTGTCAAGTTTTCTCTTCAAATATTATACGTATTGCATTCAAGGAGGCGCTAAACCCACAGGGGGTAATATAGCGCCTCAGAAGCCTTGTCTCAAGAGCTCATCAGTGTCAAGAACCTCTTTATTGTTGAAACGTTTCGGCAGCCAGTGGCTTCCTCAGTCCAATACAGAGAAGAATAGTTGAAGATCAGGAGTTTGAGATAATCAGTCCCTCATTCTGGATTCGATGTGATCAGTCCATCAGATTGAGGGACTGATTACCTCAAACTCCTTCCGACCTTCAATCATTCTTCTGTGTAGGACTGACGAAGCCACTGTGTGGCGAAACGTTTCCACAATAAAGATATAGTGCTGCACAAGTGTCTAACTCAACAAGCCCTTCATGAGTGAAGGGAGGCTGTTGAATAGTCTTGGTGCCAGTTCACGTGTCAACACTGAGGAATCCTGACTCATCTATGTTGTATAATTGTGGTTAACAAGGCAGCGACAACATGACTGTTGGCATCATGTACAACTTCACTTTGCTACATCATCAGGGCTATGTTGGAATCATGCAGGGCTATGATAACAGATGTCAGAAACGTCGTTCTACCTACTAAACGTCTGTGTTTCGGCTACAATTACCAATTGTGTAGTAATTACACTGCCTAATTGAGGCAATTTAACTCTTTCCTAACAATATCTTAGCCCTGGGGAAAAAAATTACTCGCGTGTGTGTGTGTGCGCGCACACACACACACACACACACTTAAATACATACTCACCCCTCCCTACCCACACACAGGAGGCAGAAACCATACACAGCTTTAAGACGAGATATGACAAAACTCAGGAAGCAGAGAGAGGACCTAGTAGCGATCAGTGAAGAGGCGGGGCCAGGAGCCGAGTCTCGACCCCTGCAACCTCAATTAGGTGAGTACACACACACACACACACTATATATATATATATATTATATATATATATATATATATATATATATATATATATATATATATATATATATATATATATATATATATATATATATAT
>NC_091347.1:25373407-25388407 GCF_038502225.1 Cherax quadricarinatus | reverse complement strand
AATGAATACTCTAGTGTTCAGTGTTCTACACTGAATACGCTCGTGTTCACAGTGTTCTACACTGAATACACTCGTGTTCAGTGTTCTACACTGAATACACTAGTGTTCACAGTGTTCTACACTGAATACACTAGTGTTCACAGTGTTCTACACTGAATACACTAGTGTTCACAGTGTTCTACACTGAATACACTCGTGTTCACAGTCTTCTACACTGAATACACTCGTGTTCACAGTGTTCTACACTGAACACACTAGTGTTCTACACTGAATACACTCGTGTTCACAGTGTTCTACACTGAACACACTAGTGTTCTACACTGAATACACTCGTGTTCACAGTGTTCTACACTGAATATACTCGTGTTCACAGTGTTCTACACTGAATACACTCGTGTTCACAGTGTTCTACACTGAATACACTCGTGTTCACAGTGTTCTACACCGAATACACTCGTGTTCACAGTCTTCTACACTGAATACACTCGTTTTCACAGTGTTCTACACCGAATACACTCGTGTTCACAGTCTTCTACACTGAATACACTCGTGTTCACAGTGTTCTACACTGAATACACTCGTGTTCACAGTGTTCTACACTGAATACACTCGTGTTCACAGTGTTCTACACTGAATACACTCGTGTTCACAGTGTTCTACACTGAATACACTTGTGTTCAGTGTTCTACACTGAACACTCGTGTTCAGTGTTCTACACTGAATACACTCGTGTTCACAGTGTTCTACACTGAATACACTCGTGTTCACAGTGTTCTACACTGAATACACTCGTGTTCACAGTGTTCTACACTGAATACACTCGTGTTCACAGTGTTCTACACTGAATACACTCGTGTTCACAGTGTTCTACACTGAATACACTCGTGTTCACAGTGTTCTACACTGAATACACTTGTGTTCACAGTGTTCTACACTGAATACACTCGTGTTCACAGTGTTCTACACTGAATACACTTGTGTTCACAGTGTTGTACACTGAATACACTCGTGTTCACAGTGTTCTACACTGAATACACTTGTGTTCACAGTGTTCTACACTGAATACACTCGTGTTCACAGTGTTCTACACTGAATACACTTGTGTTCAGTGTTCTACACTGAACACTCGTGTTCAGTGTTCTACACTGAATACACTCGTGTTCACAGTGTTCTACACTGAACACTCGTGTTCAGTGTTCTACACTGAACACTCGTGTTCAGTGTTCTACACTGAATACACTTGTGTTCAGTGTTCTACACTGAATACACTCGTGTTCACAGTGTTCTACACTGAACACTCGTGTTCAGTGTTCTACACTGAACACTCGTGTTCAGTGTTCTACACTGAACACTCGTGTTCAGTGTTCTACACTGAATACACTTGTGTTCAGTGTTCTACACTGAATACACTTGTGTTCAGTGTTCTACACTGAATACACTTGTGTTCAGTGTTCTACACTGAATACACTTGTGTTCAGTGTTCTACACTGAATACACTCGTGTTCACAGTGTTCTACACTGAACACTCGTGTTCACAGTGTTCTACACTGAACACTTGTGTTCACAGTGTTCTACACTGAACACTTGTGTTCACAGTGTTCTACACTGAATACACTCGTGTTCACAGTGTTCTACACTGAATACACTAGTGTTCACAGTGTTCTACACCGAATACACTCGTGTTCACAGTGTTCTACACCGAATACACTCGTGTTCACAGTGTTCTACACTGAACACTTGTGTTCACAGTGTTCTACACTGAATACACTAGTGTTCACAGTATTCTACACTGAATACACTAGTGTTCACAGTGTTCTACACCGAATACACTCGTGTTCACAGTGTTCTACACTGAATACACTCGTGTTCACAGTGTTCTACACTGAATACACTCGTGTTCACAGTGTTCTACACCGAATACACTCGTGTTCACAGTGTTCTACACTGAACACTTGTGTTCACAGTGTTCTACACTGAATACACTAGTGTTCACAGTGTTCTACACTGAATACACTAGTGTTCACAGTGTTCTACACTGAACACTTGTGTTCACAGTGTTCTACACTGAATACACTCGTGTTCACAGTGTTCTACACTGAATACACTCGTGTTCACAGTGTTCTACACTGAATACACTCGTGTTCACAGTGTTCTACACTGAATACACTCGTGTTCACAGTGTTCTACACTGAATACACTAGTGTTCACAGTGTTCTACACTGAATACACTAGTGTTCACAGTGTTCTACACTGAACACTTGTGTTCACAGTGTTCTACACTGAATACACTCGTGTTCAGTGTTCTACACTGAATACACTCGTGTTCACAGTGTTCTACACTGAATACACTCGTGTTCACAGTGTTCTACACTGAATACTTGTGTTCACAGTGTTCTACACTGAATACACTAGTGTTCACAGTGTTCTACACTGAATACACTAGTGTTCACAGTGTTCTACACTGAATACACTAGTGTTCACAGTGTTCTACACTGAACACTTGTGTTCACAGTGTTCTACACTGAATACACTCGTGTTCACAGTGTTCTACACTGAATACACTCGTGTTCACAGTGTTCTACACTGAATACACTCGTGTTCACAGTGTTCTACACTGAATACACTTGTGTTCAGTGTTCTACACTGAACACTCGTGTTCAGTGTAATTAGTCAATACAGTTGTTGCCTCACATTTTATAGACTCACTGATTATATACTTACCAGTGTCTGGAAAACCTTCGGTACTGACACTATAAACTCGCAACCACGGTATCTTAGTAATGACACTATGTGTGGTGGTGGGTTAGTGTAGTGGTGGGTCAGTGTAGTGGTGGGTCAGTGTAGTGGTGGGTCAGTGTAGTGGTGGGTTAGTGTAGTGGTGGGTCAGTGTAGTGGTGGGTTAGTGTAGTGGTGGGTCAGTGTAGTGGTGGGTCAGTGTAGTGGTGGGTCAGTGTAGTGGTGGGTCAGTGTAGTGGTGGGTCAGTGTAGTGGTGGGTTAGTGTAGTGGTGGGTCAGTGTAGTGGTGGGTCAGTGTAGTGGTGGGTCAGTGTAGTGGTGGGTTAGTGTAGTGGTGGGTCAGTGTAGTGGTGGGTTAGTGTAGTGGTGGGTCAGTGTAGTGGTGGGTCAGTGTAGTGGTGGGTCAGTGTAGTGGTGGGTTAGTGTAGTGGTGGGTCAGTGTAGTGGTGGGTTAGTGTAGTGGTGGGTCAGTGTAGTGGTGGGTCAGTGTAGTGGTGGGTCAGTGTAGTGGTGGGTCAGTGTAGTGGTGGGTCAGTGTAGTGGTGGGTTAGTGTAGTGGTGGGTCAGTGTAGTGGTGGGTCAGTGTAGTGGTGGGTTAGTGTAGTGGTGGGTCAGTGTAGTGGTGGGTTAGTGTAGTGGTGGGTCAGTGTAGTGGTGGGTTAGTGTAGTGGTGGGTCAGTGTAGTGGTGGGTCAGTGTAGTGGTGGGTCAGTGTAGTGGTGGGTCAGTGTAGTGGTGGGTTAGTGTAGTGGTGGGTTAGTGTAGTGGTGGGTCAGTGTAGTGGTGGGTCAGTGTAGTGGTGGGTTAGTGTAGTGGTGGGTCAGTGTAGTGGTGGGTCAGTGTAGTGGTGGGTCAGTGTAGTGGTGGGTTAGTGTAGTGGTGGGTCAGTGTAGTGGTGGGTTAGTGTAGTGGTGGGTCAGTGTAGTGGTGGGTCAGTGTAGTGGTGGGTCAGTGTAGTGGTGGGTCAGTGTAGTGGTGGGTTAGTGTAGTGGTGGGTTAGTGTAGTGGTGGGTCAGTGTAGTGGTGGGTTAGTGTAGTGGTGGGTCAGTGTAGTGGTGGGTTAGTGTAGTGGTGGGTCAGTGTAGTGGTGGGTCAGTGTAGTGGTGGGTCAGTGTAGTGGTGGGTCAGTGTAGTGGTGGGTTAGTGTAGTGGTGGGTTAGTGTAGTGGTGGGTCAGTGTAGTGGTGGGTTAGTGTAGTGGTGGGTCAGTGTAGTGGTGGGTTAGTGTAGTGGTGGGTCAGTGTAGTGGTGGGTTAGTGTAGTGGTGGGTCAGTGTAGTGGTGGGTCAGTGTAGTGGTGGGTCAGTGTAGTGGAGGGTCAGTGTAGTGGTGGGTTAGTGTAGTGGTGTGGGTTCATGTAATGGTTGATTTGTATGGTGGTGGGTTAGTGTGTTGGTGGGTTAGTGTGGTGGTGGATTTGTATGTTGGTGGGTTAGTGTGTTGGTGGGTTAGTGTGTTGGTGGGTTAGTGTGGTGGTGGGTCAGTGTAGTGGTGGGTTAGTGTAGTGGTATGGGTTAGTGTAGTGGTGGGTTTGTATAGTGGTGGGTTAGTGTGGTGGTGGGTCAGTGTAGTGGTGGGTTAGTGTAGTGGTGTGGGTTAGTGTAGTGGTGGGTTTGTATGGTGGTGGGTTTGTATAATGGTGGGTTAGTGTAGTGGTGATAAGTCGAGATTTAATAACTAGGTCAGAGTAGCCAGGCTAGTGAGTTGTGTATTGATCGTGTGCTGGTAATGACCCGGCAGGTGTGTGCAACACAGGTGTACACACACATGTACGTACACAGGCACATACACAGGTACACACATACACATGTACCTAAACAGGTGGATAGATGAACACACACAGGTACTAGTAGCGTACACATACCTGTAGTCGATTACAGTGATCACCCCTTCCCGCTTCCCCGTGGATAGGTCTCAGATCAGGCCGCCTGGTTGAGGGTCTGATCAACCAGGCTGTTGGTGCTAGCTGCACGCAGTCCAATATATGCACCAAAGCCAGGCTAACCAGGAACTGACTTGACAACTACATCAAATTCTCTTTTGAAGGCAGCTTGAAATCTGTTGGGAATTCCCCTTATGAATGAAAGGAGGGCGTTGCAGAGTCTAGGTCCCTTCACACTTATTGAGCTATCCCAGTACTCAATGCGCCCCTGCTTCTCATTAAAGGTATTCTGACAGACAAAACAAGAAAAAATGGGTTGATTGCATGTTCCTAGACTGCAAAAAACCATTTGACACGGTACCCCCACCAGACTAATCCAGAAACTGCGTCAAGCATCAGTGATCGGTGTCCCGTAGCTCGATCACTGGCGCACTCGGCTCACATACTGAGGTCCGGGAATCAATCTCCCGGTACGGCTGAAAAACATCAGGACGCGTTTCCGTAAGACACCTGTCGTCCCTGTTCACCCATCGGTAATATAAGTACCCGTTTGTTAGTCGATTGGTGTGGGTCGCATCCTGGGGACAAAATTTACCTAATTTGCAGAAATGCTCTACATAACAAGCGGTTTTCTATATAGTAGTATGTCACTGATGTCAGCTATGGTCTGTATACCTTGTACATGTAGAAATAAAGATATTATTATTATTATTATTATTATTATTATTATTATTATTATTATTATTATTATCTTCAGCATCAAGGCCAAGATGAAGTTCGTCAATCAATCGGGAAGAAAACGAAAGGCAGAACATAGACAATAACAGTGAATAACGAGAGAACAGAATGGTATTATTATTATTATTATTATTATTATTATTATTAAAATCACAATACCGTGGTTGGAACAATCCACAAATATATCGCACATGGGACTCGTTCAGACGTTCACTGAAATGTTTACGCAGTGACTCGTTCAGACGTTCACTGAAATGTTTACATATTGACTCGTTCAGACGTTCACTGAAATGTTTACACAGTGACTCGTTCAGACGTTCACTGAAATGTTTACACAGTGACTCGTTCAGACGTTCACTGAAATGTTTACACAGTGACTCGTTCAGACGTTCACTGAAATGTTTACACAGTGACTCGTTCAGACGTTCACTGAAATGTTTACGCAGTGACTCGTTCAGACGTTCACTGAAATGTTTACACAGTGACTCGTTCAGACGTTCACTGAAATGTTTACGCAGTGACTCGTTCAGACGTTCACTGAAATGTTTACACAGTGACTCGTTCAGACGTTCACGTTCAGTGACTCGTTCAGACGTTCACTGAAATGTTTACACAGTGACTCGTTCAGACATTCACTGAAATGTTTACGCAGTGACTCGTTCAGACGTTCACTGAAATGTTTACACAGTGACTCGTTCAGACGTTCACTGAAATGTTTACGCAGTGACTCGTTCAGACGTTCACTGAAATGTTTACGCAGTGACTCGTTCAGACGTTCACTGAAATGTTTACACAGTGACTCGTTCAGACGTTCACTGAAATGTTTACGCAGTGACTCGTTCAGACGTTCACTGAAATGTTTACGCAGTGACTCGTTCAGACGTTCACTGAAATGTTTACGCAGTGACTCGTTCAGACGTTCACTGAAATGTTTACACAGTGACTCGTTCAGACGTTCACTGAAATGTTTACATAGTGACTCGTTCAGACGTTCACTGAAATGTTTACACAGTGACTCGTTCAGACGTTCACTGAAATGTTTACACAGTGACTCGTTCAGACGTTCACTGAAATAATCTTTTTCACTGTAACTCAACAATAAAACTCCAAATTTAGTCTTATTTTACTGTTATTCAAAACATCTTTACACTTTATTAACATTACGTGTTCAATAAGTATTTCTTTTTGATTATAATAATAATAATTCAATAAGTATTCCCATGTCAGATGTTCCATTTTAATTTAATTTTTATTTCTGTCCCCGATATTAAATCATAAAAAAATAAAAAAAAAACACCTGCAAGGGTTTTAATAAAACAATTCTGTTCTTGGATATTTTTACTCAATATCAGTTTGACGCTTAACAGCCATTGTGTCAGTCTAGTGGACGTCTAATGCTGCCCACACGGGTTTGGTAAATGTATTTGATACTGGGTTTGAGAAGAACCTGCCTGGTATGGGCCAGTAGGCCTGCTGCAGTGTTCCTGCTTTTTCATGTTCTACTTAAGAGAGGAAGACGTTTCGGTCCATCCTGGACCACTGTCCAGGCACACTGTCTCCCGGTCTGTTTTTTTTCCTCGGTCGTGAACGGACCGAAACGTCATCTTTCCTATCTTAAATGCGAGTCATTTTCGATTATTAATTATTACGATTATTATTATTACAGGGAAGCAGTTAATACGTAAGCTTAATGCTGCATGAAGTGAATGGGAGGTAATCAGGCTTGATTCCTTGGAACAAGAACCCTTGAGTAGAAACAAGAGTTCTCCACCAGTACTGCACCTGCGTCTCCCTCAATAATTCCTCTCCACCACCCCCATCACCCCAGCAACCACCCTTCTCCCCAACTACCTGGTGTCCCTGCCATCACCCCCTTCTGATTGACCCCCCCCCACAACCACCCTGGTAACCTCACTGATCATTATCTGGATAGCAAGAGGAGGAGGCTGGTACCCCCATCACAACCCCAACCATCAACGTTCTCCCCGCGATCTCCCTCCACGCCCCCAACTCCACCACCTGCAGTACTCTGCAGCTACTGCTGCTCCACCACTGCAGATGTTACAACTGCTGCCCCAACCACTGCAGATGTTACAACTGCTGCCCCACCACTGCAGGTGTTACAATTGCTGCCCCACCACTGCAGATGTTATTACTGCTGCCCCCACCACTGCAGGTGTTATTACTGCTGCGCCACCACTGCAGGTATTACTGCTGCCCCACAACTGCAGGTGTTATTACTGCTGCCCCCACCACTGCAGGTGTTATTACTGCTGCCTCACCACTGCAGGTGTTACTACTGCTGCCCCACCACTGTAGGTGTTACTACTGCTGCCCCACCACTGTAGGTGTTATTACTGCTGCCCCACCACTGCAGGTGTTATTACTGCTGCCTCACCACTGCAGGTGTTACTACTGCTGCCTCACCACTGCAGGTGTTACTACTGCTGCCTCACCACTGCAGGTGTTACTACTGCTGCCTCACCACTGCAGGTGTTACTACTGCTGCCCCACCACTGTAGGTGTTACTACTGCTGCCCCACCACTGTAGGTGTTATTACTGCTGCCTCACCACTGCAGGTGTTATTACTGCTGCCCCACCACTGCAGGTGTTATTACTGCTGCCTCACCACTGCAGGTGTTATTACTGCTGCCTCACCACTGCAGGTGTTATTACTGCTGCCCCACCACTGCAGGTGTTATTACTGCTGCCTCACCACTGTAGGTGTTATTACTGCTGCCTCACCACTGCAGGTGTTATTACTGCTGCCTCACCACTGCAGGTGTTACTACTGCTGCCTCACCACTGCAGGTGTTATTACTGCTGCCTCACCACTGCAGGTGTTATTACTGCTGCCTCACCATGACGTATATGCAACACTTTGTATCTTTATTGCTGAAACGTTTCGCCTTCACAACAGATATCTACAGTCGAATACAGGCAAATATAACACCATAATTAGCAGCAGCTTCGAGGTGATCAGTCCTTCAGATGTTAATATACCATTAAATAAGCCATCAATCAGGTGTTAGTGTAAAACTAAGAGAGTCAGTGATCCATTAGACGTCAGTGTAACACTAAGAGAGTCATCAGGTGTTAATGGCTGAGTTAGTGAGACAGTACCCCAGGATGTGTGGTACTCTTAAAGCTGAGCTGATGGTATAGCAGATGGTAGCTGCCACCTTAAATGCTCGAAAAGAAAATCTTTCTTAACTACGGAGGAGGAAGAGAAGAAGAACTGGCAGACTTGAGGACGTTTCGGTCCGTCTTGGACCATTCGCAAGTCACACTAACACAAGAGAGTGAGGGAGCCAGTATATATAGGCGAGGAAGGACAGGGAAGGGATAGAAGGAAAAGAAATAGTGGAAGTGGTAATGTTGGTAGTGAAAGTAGTGGTAGTAGAAAGTAGACTAGTTTATGCCACGAAAGATAGAAAGGGGATCAAAGGAGGGCAATAGTAGTAGTAGTAATAGTAGTAGAAAGGTAGAAGCAGTAATAGCAGTAAAGGAGTGATAGACACAGTGGTAACAGAAGTGGGGTAAGTCTAAGAAGAAGAAACGGAGCACTGCGGGAGAGAGTTAAGAGCCCACAAGGGGTAGGACCAAAAATACAGGGAAAGGGGGGGAGGGGAACTGAAGGACACAACACACTAGGCAGAAGAAAACAAAAAATGAAATATAGAAAAAGGGGAAAGGAGAAGAGGTAGTGTGAGAAAAGAATCATGTCAAGTCACGAGCGTCCTGAAGTTTGGAGAGTTGACAATGAAAGGAGAAAGGAAGGCATTTACAGAGACAAAGCCAAGACTAAGAGTCATACAAGGAAAGCTGTGTATTAAGGGATGTTTCTCTCTTTTGCTTCTGTGATTTGTGAGTGGTCCAAGACGGACCGAAACGTCGTCATAAGTTCCTCTATGTGCGGGTTATTTGTGTATTGTTCCAGTCACGGGATTATGCCTTCTTCTTTATTCCAGTAAGGGTTCAGCAGGTACGGCAGCTTCAAGGGTTTCATTCAGCAGAGTTGAAGTTACTGTTACCGTTGGAGTAACTGGCTGGTGTGTTCAGTCATCAGTGTGTGTGGTGAAGTGACTGGTGTACTCAGCCAGCAGTGTGTAGTGGAGTGGTGCCAGCTGCCAGCTGGGAGGTGCAGGCTATCAGCTGGGAGACAGCTGCTCATTCAATCATACTAGTCGGTGTGGGTCACCTCGCTGTGTTATTGACTATCAGGTGTGCAAGTGATGGCGGCCATTACTACGACCAACCCACACATCACAGTTGACCCTCCGCTGCAATTTACATGAGTGTTGTTGGAGGATACAATACCTCCATCTCCAACACTGGCACTCCACCACCACCATGACCCCTGTATTGAGGCTATCCTACCACAACCTCCACCACCACTATCACCAGGACCTCTGTGTAGGGGCTATCCTACTACTGCATCCTCCATCACCAGGACCTCTGTGTGGGGGCTATCCTACCACAACATCCTCCATCACCAGGACCTCTGTGTGGGGGTTATCCTACCACAACATCCCCCATCACCAGGACCTGTGTGGGGGTTATCCTACCACAACCTCCACCACTACCATCACCAAGACCTCTGTGTGAGGGGTATCCTATCACCATCACAACCACCAAGAATCGTCTCTCTCCTCCCTGAAAAAGGGTTAATCTTCCAATTAGATTAGGTTAGGTCAGTCATGGTTAAACTAATTTAGGTTTTGTAATAAAGTTGGTAGAATTACCGACAATATGTAAAGTAAAAGGACACAAGTGCAACTAATGTGACATTTATTGTGGCAACGTTTCGCTCTCCAGGAGCTTTATCAAGCCATTACAAACAATACATGGACACAGAGGGTATATAAAGGCTCTGAGTGAGGTGCAATACTAGTGAGGTAACATTTCGATGTTCACTAGTGGTGGTAGTAGTAGTAGTAGTAGTAACAAAAATAATACAATAAGGAAGAGCAATTAATTCGTACATGAGTAAAAGGATATAAAAGCTATTACTTGGGTAACATAAAAATAGGTTGGACAAATATAGACTGGAAAGAGGCAGGTTTTTTTAGTGTTCACTCTCTGTAATGTGCTTGTGTAGTATAACAGGAGAGACTATGTGATGGCAGGGTTTACTGTTTTCAGGAGGATTCTTGCTAAGACTTCGGAGATGGTGAAGCTGCCGTTGTTTTGTTTAATTGTATTCGAAACAGCGATCAGTGCTGATTCAAGGCACTTGCGTCTGCGGAAATTAGTTTCTTTGATCACTAATTGGGCGTCTCTGAATTTCATGAGATGATTGGTGGAATTTCGGTGTTGTACACAGGCGTTGTTTAAGTTGTCGTTCCTACATGCGTAAATGTGTTCATTGAGGCGGGTGTCGAGGTTTCTTGCTGTTTCACCTACGTAGATCTTGTCACAGCCTCCACAGGGTATAGTGTAAACTCCTGCATTGACTGGTTCGTGGTGCTTGGGTTTTGTCCTGGTTAGATCCTTTATTGAAGTGGTAGAAGCGATGGCGACTCTGGTGTTAGCTTGTGAAAGTACTTTTGAGACGTTTAGTGCAACCTGGCTGTTGGGAAGAATTATAACTTTGTTGGGAGCGGTGTTGATGCGTGGAGAATTGATGATCTGAAGAGCTCTTTTCTTGCAGTCTTTGATGAAAAAAGAAGGAAATTGTAACTCAGTGAATGTTTGGTGAATGTAAGTGCATTCCTCGTCAAGAAACTCAGGACTACAAATTCGGTATGCTCTTAGGAAAAACCCGATGATGATGCCTCTTTTGGTCTTGGTATCTTGACTTGAATAGAAGTGTGTGAGATCATTTTTATTGGTGGGTTTCCGATAAACTTGAAATCTTAGGTTGTTGTCTACTTTGTGAATGAGGACGTCGAGGAAAGGTAGCTTGTCATTGGACTCTTCTTCTAGTGTAAACTGAATCGCTGGTTCAACTGCGTTGAGCCTTGCCTGAAGGTCCCGTACATCAAAACGTTTTGGAGTTATTACGAGGACATCGTCCACGTAACGTAACCAAGTGACGCTTGAAGAGATGATGTTGGCGAAGTGTTCGGACTCTAGGTGTTCCATGTATAAGTTGGCTAGGACGGCACTTATTGGGGATCCCATTCCCATGCCGTAGGTTTGTTTGTAGAGCTTGTTATTGAAAGAAAAACAGTTGAAATTAACACAGAGTTCAATCAAGTCAACAAAATCTCCGGGAGGTAAAGGAAGATTAAGGTCCTGGTTGACTTTACGTCGTAGAACCTCGATGGCTTTTTTGGTAGGTACTTTTGTGAAGAGGGAAGTCACATCCAAATTGCTAAGTTTCTTGTTACGGATGGAGAGGTTACGGATGCAGTTGAGAAAATCGCCTGAGTGTCCAACCTATTTTTATGTTACCCAAATAATAGCTTTTATATCCTTTTACTCATGTACGAATTAATTGCTCTTCCTTATTGTATTATTTTTGTTACTACTACCACTACTACTACCACCACTAGTGAACATCGAAATGTTACCTCACTAGTATTGCACCTCACTCAGAGCCTTTATATACCCTCTGTGTCCATGTATTGTTTGTAATGGCTTGATAAAGCTCCTGGAGAGCGAAACGTTGCCACAATAAATGTCACATTAGTTGCACTTGTGTCCTTTTACTTTACATAATTTAGGTTTGTTTACGTTATGCTATGCTTCGTTAAGCTGCCAATATTCTTCACGGTACTTGTTTTCTCTACACTGGACCACTCCCCTCAAGGGAGGTCCTTGACGCTGGTGAGGGGCTCTGTGCTCCGGTTACCTGAATTACCTGGATCTGTGCTCCGGTTACCTGAATTACCTGGATCTGTGCTCCGGTTACCTGAATTACCTGGATCTGTGCTCCGGTTACCTAAACTGAGCCTGAATACCTTCCATCCCCTCCCCACGTGCGCTGTATAATCCTACGGGGTTTCGCGCTCCCCCATGATTATAATAATACACTGGACTAATTTTGCACATTAAAA
Source organism: Cherax quadricarinatus (assembly GCF_038502225.1). Classification (NCBI taxonomy): domain Eukaryota; kingdom Metazoa; phylum Arthropoda; class Malacostraca; order Decapoda; family Parastacidae; genus Cherax; species Cherax quadricarinatus. The sequence continues at coordinate 25,376,049 of NC_091347.1, read as the reverse complement.
GTTCATTTTAAGGTGGGCGAAAGTGCAGATCGTCAGAACTTACGGAGAACCTTAACTGCCTGTACCGGTTTAGTCGTATACCTAAATTGTTGGGATCGTCTAAAATCCCTTAAACTGTACTCCCAGGAACGTAGGGGAGAAAGCTACACCATAATTTATACTCGGAAAAGTCTGGACTGATTGGTTCCAAAACTACACACAAAAATTACAACCTATGAGGTTCGGCAGATGGTGACTTAGCAGAGACGTAGCGCCCACGTACCTCTAATTCTGAACTATACAAACCCAAAACCAAAACAATTGTTATTTTAGGTGGCTTTAATTATCCTTTGCAAAACAACCACAGGGGGAGTTTAATGGTAGCTCTAGGCCTTTCGTGTTGCAATCAACACATCTTCAGGAACTTAAAGTGTTGCAGAAATGAGTAGGAAGTCCAGGTAGATTCGTTCAGAGAGAACGGCTCTACCAAGAATAAGATTAACTTGACTCACGGAATCGTAATGACACGATTAGCCTCTAGCAGCGGCCGATGCAACGGAGCTGCACAATGCATTGGAAAACAAACGCAATGCATTCTGTAAGGACGGGCTTTCATTGTCACACACGAATCTCCGACGCAATTATCAAATATAATTAAGGAATATTTCATAGTGTCAACAGCCAGTTACTGGAATTGACAATCAGGAGACAGCTAACACATTACCTGAGTGGCCAGAGTGTGAAGTAACTCAGCTACGGCCTCACTCACCTGTCAACGATAATTACTATATTAGTGATTACAGTGATACCTTTCAAGGAGGGAAGGTACAAGGTGAGACAAGGGAGGACAAGATGAGACGAGGGAGGAACATAGAATGGGCCCTAGTGAGGGGCCCAGGAGCTATTCTACTGACAACACAAGGAGCATCTCAGACAATAGCACAAAGGTATATGACTCATGCCTAAGATGGGACTCTACTGATGCTCTAAAAATCTAGAAAAGTCCTAGGAGAAACTTAAAAGGGACGTATTAAGGACCTAGAAGAGTCCTGGCACCTCAAAATGGCCGCCAGTATTACGATAACTATCTCAAATATGCAACAAAATAATCAAATCTCTGTTTTTATCCACGAGAATCTTATTTGCAATTCTAAAGTGAGGCTACTCTCTCAGACTGTTCCTCCTACCCCTTAACATAACCCCTACCCTCTACCCCTCCCCCAAACGCAACCCCTACCCTTTCTCACTCACTTCTCCTCCCCCTTACAGTATCCCTACCCTCTACCCCTCCCCAACACAACCCCTGGATTACCTGGAGGTTACCTGGAGGTTATTCCGGGGATCAACGCCCCCGCGGCCCGGTCCATGACCAGGCCTCCCGATGGATCAGGGCCTGATCAACTAGGCTGTTACTGCTGGCCGCACGCAGTCCGACGTACGAGCCACAGCCCGGCTGATCCGGCACTGACTTTAGGTATCTGTCCAGCTCTCTCTTGAAGGCAGCCAGGGGTTTATTGGCAATTCCCCTAATGCTTGATGGGAGGCTGTTAAACAGTTTTGGGCCCCGGACACTTATGGTGTTTTCTCTTAGTGTACCAATGGCGCCCCTACTTTTTATTGGCGGCATTTTGCATCGCCTGCCCAGTCTTTTACTTTCGTAGGGAGTGATTTCTATGTGCAGATTTGGGACCATACCCTTTCTCCCTCACTTCTCCTACCCTCTAACATTACCCCTACCCTCTACCCCCCCAATACAATCCCTACCCTTTCTCTCTCACTTCTCCTCCTACCCCTTAAAATAGCCCCTACCCTCTACCCCTCCCCCAATACAACCCGTACCCTTTTCCCCTCACTTTTACTCCCTAACATTACCTCTACCCTCCCCCCAACGCAACCCCTACCCTTTCTCCCTCCTGCTACCCCCTAACAAAAACCCCCTACCCTCTCCCTCCCTCACGCTGCTCCCCCTCCCCCTAACATAACACCTATCCTCTACCCCAGACCCCACCCCACCGCCCACACAGCACGAGCAGGTGACGAAGTCTCGATATCCTGACATCACCTGACATGACCCTACCTAACTCACTTCTGTTACCCCATACAAATTTGTATTTCTGTTCTTCGCAATGGATTGAAAAAAAAAAAACAGGGGCGAAATGTCACCTAATTATATATTCTAATTGCTACATTTGTCTTCATTTCAGAATTTGTGGGCGTTGTCATGATGGAAGGTGTAGGAGATAGACCATGTTAATGGCCACGTGGCCAGGCTCCTGGCCTGACCAGTATTGGGATTCCGGTAAGGAAATGCCTTTATCCCAGCCCCTGCCACCACACCAGACCACCCATGATATTATATTGTAATTCTGCTTCACGAGGCTGTGTGGTAGGAGGAAGAGCGGAGGAGAGGGAGGGAGGGAGGGAGGGAGAGAGGGAGGGAGGGAGGGAGGGAGGGAGGGAGGGAGGAAGGGAGGGAGGGAGGGAGAGAGAGGGAGGGAGGGAGGGAGGGAGGGAGGGAGAGAGGGAGATGGAGAGAGGGAGATGGAGAGAGAGAGAGAGAGAGAGAGAGAGAGAGAGAGAGAGAGAGAGAGAGAGAGAGAGAGAGAGAGAGAGAGAGAGGATGGGACCACCTCTACTAGTAGTCAAGAGAAGGCGGACCTCTT
>NC_091347.1:25348407-25368407 GCF_038502225.1 Cherax quadricarinatus | reverse complement strand
GGCAGGCCTACTGGCCCATACCAGGCAGGTCCTTCTCAAACCCAATATAAAATACATTTACCAAACCCGTGTGGGCAGCATTAGACGTCCACTAGACTGACACAATGGCTGTTAAGCGTCAAACTGATATTGAGTAAAAATATCCAAGAACAGAATTGTTTTATTAAAACCCTTGCAGGTGTTTTTTTTATTTTTTATGATTTAATATCGGAGACAGAAATAAAAATTAAATTAAAATGGAACATCTGACATGGGAATACTTATTGAATTATTATTATTATAATAAAAAAGAAATACTTATTGAACACGTAATGTTAATAAAGTGTAAAGATGTTTTGAATAACAGTAAAATAAGACTAAATTTGGAGTTTTATTGTTGAGTTACAGTGAAAAAGATTATTTCAGTGAACGTCTGAACGAGTCACTGCGTAAACATTTCAGTGAACGCTTGAACGAGTCACTGTGTAAACATTTCAGTGAACGTCTGAACGAGTCACTGTGTAAACATTTCAGTGAACGTCTGAACGAGTCAGTGTAAACATTTCAGTGAACGTCTGAACGAGTCACTGTGTAAACATTTCAGTGAACGTCTGAACGAGTCACTGTGTAAACATTTCAGTGAACGTCTGAACGAGTCACTGTGTAAACATTTCAGTGAACGTCTGAACGAGTCACTGTGTAAACATTTCAGTGAACGTCTGAACGAGTCACTGTGTAAACATTTCAGTGAACGTCTGAACGAGTCACTGTGTAAACATTTCAGTGAACGTCTGAACGAGTCATTATGTAAACATTTCAGTGAACGTCTGAACGAGTCACTATGTAAACATTTCAGTGAACGTCTGAACGAGTCACTGTGTAAACATTTCAGTGAACGAGTCACTGTGTAAACATTTCAGTGAACGTCTGAACGAGTCACTATGTAAACATTTCAGTGAACGTCTGAACGAGTCACTGTGTAAACATTTCAGTGAACGAGTCACTGTGTAAACATTTCAGTGAACGTCTGAACGAGTCACTATGTAAACATTTCAGTGAACGTCTGAACGAGTCACTGTGTAAACATTTCAGTGAACGTCTGAACGAGTCACTGTGTAAACATTTCAGTGAACGTCTGAACGAGTCACTGTGTAAACATTTCAGTGAACATTTGAACATTCCTTTAATAATGAGGCAGGAAAAAGGCCAAACATTTCTAATTAGAGAATAACGACTAAATAACCGATTACGTTATTTTAAACAATGTAATCCTGAGCCAAACACTAAATTACCAGGAAAATGTTTTTCTATTTTTTTAATTTTTAATTTAATTTTAAAATAAAGATTATCATTGACGAAATTGTGAAAAATAAAATATAACAGTCTGACCTAATTATCTTTAAAAAGCAACTCCCTCTCACTGCCACTCTTACCACTCCACACTCATTTTTCTCCTCTCACTCTTCTTCCTCCTCCTCCTTCCACTACTCTTCCTCTTCCACTTCCTCCTCCTCCCACTCTTCCTTTTCCTCCTCTCCAACATCCTCCTCCTCTTCACCTTGTTCACGTACTTGGGAAATGTTTACTAAATATTACACTAAACGCTGACATAAAACACTAACAACAGACAACACTAACAAACACCCAACACTAACAAACACTAAACACCAGAACTTAATAAAGTCACTTGCAACAAAACATCATTACTCACAATTTCACAACACAACTCCATCACTCACAACACCATCACTCACAACACCATCACTCACATCACCACTCGTAACACAACACCATCACTGAGCACCAGGCTGGTTGCACCACATTACTCCATCATAAACAAGGAAGGACTCAAGAAGCCTTTTGCACCTTTTTTTTTTAACCCTTGTAGTGAAGCTTCGATCACCAGGAAGCTTAGAGACCACCACCTCATGTTCACCACACACACACACACACACACACACACACACACACACACACACACACACACACGCCTACACGGTAGGCTTCTTCAGTTAAATACAGAGGCAGTAGACGTGGTAGTGAGATGAAGATTATGTAATCAGTCCATCAGCCTTGGAGAAGTAGTATTTGAGGTGGTCAGTCCCTCAGGCTGGAGAAGAGTTCAGCTCCATGGAATCTACCTGGAGGTTATTTCGGGGATCAACGTCCCCGCGGCCCGACCCACGACCAGGCCTCCCGGTAGATCAGAGCCTGATCAACCAGGCTGTTACTACTGGCTGCACGTAGTCCAACGTACGAATCACAGCCCGGCTGATCCGGCACTGACTTTAGGTATCTGTCCACCTCCCTCTTGAAGGCAGCCAGGGGTCTAGTGGTAATTCCCCTTATGACTGGTGGGAGGCTGTTGAACAGTCTTGGGCCCCGGACACTTATGGTGTTTTCTCTTAGTGTACCAGTGGCGCCCCTACTTTTGGAGCTGAACTCTTCTCGAATACTATTTCTCCAAGGTTGATGGACTGATTACATCATCCTCATTTCACCACTTCACCTTCTGCCCCTGTATTTGACTGAAGAAGCCTACTATGCAGGCGAAACGTTTCAACAATAAAGATACCCAACTGTTGCACATGTGTCTTAATCCTCAACTTGTCGGTATTTTATACCATTTTCAACATGATTCTGGTTGAAAGTTAAGACACATGTGCAACATCTGGATATCTTTATTGTAGACGTTTCGCCCTCCAGTGGCTTTATCAATACAGATTTTAGGACATAATAGGAAGACAGTAGAACTATATACTATAAACTAGTTCTACTGTCTTCCTATTATGTCCTAGAATCTGTATTGATAAAGCCACTGGAGGGCGAAACGTCTACAATAAAGATATCCAGATGTTGCACGTTTCTTAACTTTCATATTGTCGGTATTTTATACCTTTCTTGCACAACATGATTCTGGTTGTTCCTCATCTCTAGTTGCATCCCTTTTGATTACCCCCTCATCTTAATGACCTCCACCACGCCCACAACTTACCCACCACCACCACCACCACCGACATCAATCTCCTGCATTATCACCCAGAAAAGAAATTTTTACCTAAAACTATCCACTAACTGCATCTGGCTTCTAGCCAGATTCAGTTATTGGTGCCTCTAGCCCCATCATCCACTATTCTATTTAACCCCATAGGACAATACAGCCCCATTGCCCCTTCATTACTCTAAGTTACCAACCTGTTACACTCATGTGACAGGAAGGTAGTACCTCCCTCGCACGGTTGCTGTCTACTAACCTGTCATACTCGTGTAACGAAAGGGTAGTGCCTTCTCTGTATAGAAGTACTACCTCCATACCTTCTTGGAATGGAGGAATTTGATATGGAGGGGTTAAAACTTTTCACCTGGAGTCTAAAATCCTCCACCACACACCACTGCAGCAGCATCTCGCAATTGCAGCACCACCAAACACACAACTGCAGCACCACCAAACACACAACTCCAGCACCACCACCAACACTCTGGATGAAGTGTATTGTCGACAGTTATCAAGGCAAACACACGAGCTATATAGCAACAAACTATACTGCAACAAACGTTTCACCATGATAAAGCTCTACACAGGGCGAAACGCTGTCCCAGTAAAAGACTGGTGCAGCTTGTGTGTTTGTCCTCACAACACTAGTACTCCTTGATGGACTCTAAACACTTCCCTTCCTCCAAATCCTTTACCTAGTGAAGCACAAAATAGAAGAGGTGCCCAGTGAAGGCTGAGGGAACAGTTGTAGCTCTCTAGTACTTGTGCAGCAGCAGCAGCAGGAGGAGGAGGAGGAGGTTCCAGGGTTATAACCTCTGATATACCTTTGATGAGTCCCGAGAGTCTTTCTGCTCCCGGAGCCCGGCCATGGCCAGGTTCGTCTGGTGCTTAGTAGACACCTTTGTAGCAGTGTCTGTTGAGGTGGCTGCCACCAGACTCAAACTCACCGCAGTGTAACAGAGAAATTCTCGAGAGAGAGATGAGTAGTTTACCTGGAGAGAGCTCCGGGGGTCAACGCCCCCGTGGCCCGGTCTGTGACCAGGCCTCCTGGTGGATCAGAGCCTGATCAACCAGGCTGTTACTGCTGGCTGCACGCAAACCAACGTACGAGCCACAGCCCGGCTGGTCATGTACCGACTTTAGGTGCTTGTCCAGTGCCAGTTTGAAGACTGCCAGGGGTCTGTTGGTAATCCCCCTTATGTATGCTGGGAGGCAGTTGAACAGTCTCGGGCCCCTGACACTTATTGTATGGTCTCTTAACGTGCTAGTGACACCCCTGCTTTTCATTTCATTGGGGGGATCCTTGCTATATCTTTTATTGTATCTAAGTACTGAGGGGCCCCTCCCTCCCTTCCCTTCCCTTCCTCTCTCTTTCTCTCCTCCCCCACACAAGTGAGTGTTTACAGTGAACTAAGTACCACCAGTCATTAACGTTTCCCTCAACTGCCATACCGGAAACATCAGTGGTAACTCCCTCTATCCCCTCTGTTTCCCCTCCCATCAAGGCCGCTCTCCCCTCTCATTCTCCCCTTCCTTCAAGGCCACTCTCCCCTTCTGTCTCTCCTACCTCCAAGGCTACTCTCCCCTCTCTACCTCCCCTTGATTAACACACTTAGCAGGGGAGTTTACCTGGAGTCGCTGTCGATGGCCACCGCCCCCGCGGCCGGGTCCCAAACCAGGCCTCTTGGTTCCTGGCCTGATCAATCAACCAGTTGGTGCCCGCCGCCTGCAGTCCAACGTATGCGCCACAACATGACTGATCAGGAACTGTTTTTAAGGAAGCTGTCGTGGTCCCTCTTGAAGACATCCAGGGATTTTGTTGGTGATATCCCTTACGTATTGAGGGTGCTGAAGAGTCGTGGTCCCTTCACACTTATTGGGTTGTCTCTCAGTGTACTCATCGCTCCCTGCACTTCACTGGAGGCATCCTGCACTGTCTGCCAAGCCTCTTGTGTTTATAAGCAATAATTTTGGTGTGGAGGTTTGGTACCAATCACTCCTGGTTGACCAAGCAAGCACCAGACGAGCCTTGCCCATGGCCGAGCTTCAGCAGAGGGCAGCTCCAATTTCCTGGATTAAGAGTCCTTCGTCGGCATTATGGCGGCCGTCTTTAAAGGTCAGGTTTTATGTAAGGGATTATATATACTACTTGACAGTAAGACAACGTCCCAGTGATTGGTGTGGTAACCTACACTACCACTGCTACCTGTTGATGGTGCCAGGAGTCACTGCTCACACGGCCACCTCCCCAAGATGGCTTCCTGGCTATTGACCCGTGGTCTGGTGGCAAAAACTCTCGCTTCACACGGTGAAGCGAGAGCGGGTTCGATTCCCGGCGAGGGTTGAAATATTGGGCGTGTTTCCTTACACCGGTTGTCTATATTCACCCATCAGTACAAAACGGGTACCTGGGTGTTAGTGGACTGGTGTGGGTCGCATCCTGGGACAAAACTGACCTAATTTGCCTGAAATAATTAGCATAACAAGCGGCTTTCTATATAGTAGTATGTCATTGATGTCAGCTAGGACTGTATACCTTGTACATGTACTTGTAGAAATAAAGATATTATTATTATTATTATTATTATTATTATAACAGTCTGGCTGTTGGTGCCAGCAGCAGGCGGTCCAAGTAAGGAATCACAGCTCAGCATATGAGGAAGTGTCTAAGGAACTTGTCAAACGCTCCCGTTTGAAGACAGGCATGTGCATGTGTTTGTAGGCCTTTTAATGTAAAGATTGTAGACCTAGCTGTGTCAACGAAATAAAAGTGACTAAAACTAGAAATGTCAATAAAGGTGCCCCCCCTCCCGGCTGCATTAGGCGGCACCTGGCACTCAAGAGATGAGGTTAAATATGCAAGATTAAATAAAAACAGTGAAAGTTGTTGATTATTCAGTGTCATGGGCGGGGCAGTAACGTTATCAATTTATATCATCATGACAAATTCGTTGCCATCGTTACCAACTGGTCCTCATAAACCATAATTGATATGAAATAAAAAATGATTTCAGTCAGTTTGTCGGAGTCCACGATACACAGCATCATTCCACGATACATATTTATCACGCCACGATACATGTCCAGCAATCAACGATACATGTACACACATCATTCCAAGATAAAGATTCATCATTCTGCGATATTTCTCAATCATTCCACGATACCTGTCAATCCCGTCATTCTTCGAAAAATGCCCATTTTTCACATAGCAAATTACCTATGATGGGTTTGTCTCGGGTTTTTGTGTACCCATATATTCTTGTGCTGCCGTCCACGGGGTGGGTATGGGGTGGACAATAAACTAGCAGCTCCAGTGGCCAAATCTAAATCTAATCTCCCCCTAACTCACCCACCAAAAAGTTATGGTAGTGTGTGCAGGCTACCATTGCAGGGTTTAGTGCTCTGAGGTGCTAGCAACCCACAGGTTGCAGTGGCTCTAAGAGACAGGCAGATTATATTATCTCTATTCTGCCGTGAAGAAAAATTCTGAGCAGGGAATAATTTAAGCGAGAGAGTATAAGTGCCTTGACCACCAGTTAGGTAAAGTTCGTCACGAAACAGGACGGGTGTTTCCTGGCGCAGTTCTTGAGTCATATGACGACCCACAGCTGGAGCTTGACCATTATGTCTGTCTCTCCTCTACACCCACACCTTTGAAGAGTTTCGAGAGTTAATCTACTCTTTGAGCCCGGCCATGGGCCAGGCTCGTCTGGTTGCTTGCCTGGTCAACCAGGCTGTTGTTGTTGGAGGCCCGCTGCCCCACATATCCATCACAGACTGGTTGATCTGGCACCTGGTGAAGATACTTATCCAGTTTTCTCTTGAAGGCTTCTACACTTATTCCAGCCGTGTTTCTGATATCTTCTGGTAAGATGTTGAATAGTCTGGGACCCCGGATGTTGATACAGTGTCCCATCCATCCATCCACCTTCCTGATTGATTAATAAAGGTACATTTTAGTGAGAATTTAATGAATGAGACACGTGCAACAACTGGGTATCTTAACTGAGAAACCCATCGCCTATCAAGGCTTTATCAATCGAATGATAAGACTGATAAAAGCCACCCGGTGAGGGAAGTATCTTTCACTGAAAAAGACACATGTGCCACAGTTGGGTATCTTTATTGTTGAAACGTTTCGCCTTCACAGTAGGCTTCTTCAGTCAAATACAGAAACAGCAGACGTAGTAGTGAACTGAAGACGATGTAATCAGTCTATCCATCTCAGAGGGACTGACCACCTCATCTCCATTTCACTACTACACCTGCTGCCTCTGTATTTGACTGAAGAAGCCTACTGTGAAGGCGAAACGTTTCAACAATAAAGATACCCAACTGTTGCACATGTGTCTTATTCACCAACATGTCGGTATGTTATATCATTTTTAACACATCTCTCACGGAAGATACACAGATGAGCTACACGCGTTTTAAATTAACCTTCTTCTTTCACTGGAATTAACCTTCTTTCACTGAAATTAACCTTCTTCTTTCACTGAAATTAACCTTCTTCTTTCACTGGAATTAACCTTCTTTCACTGAAATTAACCTTCTTCTTTCACTGAAATTAACCTTCTTCTTTCACTGGAATTAACCTTCTTCTTTCACTGGAATTAACCTTCTTCTTTCACTGGAATTAACCTTCTTCTTTCACTGAAATTAACCTTCTTTCACTGAAATTAACCTTCTTCTTTCACTGAAATTAACCTTCTTTCACTAAAATTAACCTTCTTCTTTCACTGAAATTAACCTTCTTTCACTAAAATTAACCTTCTTCTTTCACTGAAATTAACCTTCTTCTTTCACTGAAATTAACCTTCTTCTTTCACTGAAATTAACCTTCTTCTTTCACTGGAATTAACCTTCTTCTTTCACTGGAATTAACCTTCTTCTTTCACTGAAATTAACCTTCTTTCACTGAAATTAACCTTCTTCTTTCACTGAAATTAACCTTCTTTCACTAAAATTAACCTTCTTCTTTCACTGAAATTAACCTTCTTTCACTAAAATTAACCTTCTTCTTTCACTGAAATTAACCTTCTTCTTTCACTGAAATTAACCTTCTTCTTTCACTGAAATTAACCTTCTTCTTTCACTGGAATTAACCTTCTTCTTTCACTGGAATTAACCTTCTTCTTTCACTGGAATTAACCTTCTTCTTTCACTGAAATTAACCTTCTTTCACTGAAATTAACCTTCTTCTTTCACTGAAATTAACCTTCTTTCACTTAAATTAACCTTCTTCTTTCACTGAAATTAACCTTCTTCTTTCACTGAAATTAACCTTCTTCTTTCACTGAAATTAACCTTCTTCTTTCACTGAAATTAACCTTCTTCTTTCACTGAAATTAACCTTCTTCTTTCACTGAAATTAACCTTCTTCTTTCACTGTAAACAGCCTCTTCTGCCAGCGACCGATTTTTCTACCTACGACACATAATTGCGTTGTGTAGTTTCTCCCTACAGTTAAAGGAGCAAAACCTTGATTACGTTGCTCCTTCACCATCAATTATCATGAGCCAGAGGGCCGCCGGAAGCAACAACCTGGTTGAACAAGCAATCAAAAAAATAAAATCCTGGCCCTAGACCGGGCTGTGAGAGTGGGAAAACTCGCTAAGTCGAACACACATATGCCATAGATACGAGGAGCCCTGCAGCAGGCCTACTGGTCCATGCTAGGGTACTTCAAAGATTCCTGATCAGCCGGGCTGTGGTGCATACTTTGGTTAGTACTAAGGGCGGGCACTATCAGTTTGACAGATCAGGACAGCAACTATGTTTGGTCTGGGACTGAGCCGCTGGGGTGGTGACCTCCGGAAGTGACTAGGTAAACGCATTAACACACACATATACTTATCTAACACGTTTTTTAAAGTTACTCAACGTTATCTCGGGAATTTGTTCCACTCATCCGTAACACTTATCACCTAACCAGTACTTTCCTATATCCTTTCTAAATCTATTTTTTCCAACCTGAACTCATTCTAACGAGTCCTCTCTTGATTAGATATTTTTAGCATGTTATTTATATTTCATCTATTTATTCCTGTCTTTCATGTATACATTTCAATCATATCCTCCCTAATTCTACTCCTTTCCAGAGTACAGATGCAGTGTCCTCAGTCTGCCTTCGTAGAAAAGATTTCTGATACATGGGATCAACTTCATGTTTCAGTGTAGGTTGTCCAGCGCATTAACTCCTGTTATTTATACTTCTTTATTACGAACACACGCACTACTGTCTTGGTTTCAGATTACTGCTGCTACCTGGAGGGTATTCCTAAACCTTTTTCGCATTCAGAATGATTTATAAATGTCATTGTATTCTCTTCTCAGGTTTACATTAAATTACCTCTGCCACTTTTCCAACTATAGCATCAACCATTCCAGATTTTCCTGTAACGCTCTAGTATCCTCCTCAGAATCTATGTGACAGCTTACTCTAGTATCATCGGCAAACTTGCTTATGTCTCTCTTTATACCCTCATCTATGTCGTTAGCGTATATTGTGAGCAACAAAGGCCCCGACACCGACCCCTGTGGAACACCGCAAGAGTCATACAGCGCCTGGGCCAACACGCACGAACCCGGTATAACAAACAGCAGCCAAAACACTAAACTTGACGTCCCACGACAGCTGTCGAAGACTTTACGGTAGTGTTACGTCAGAGATAACTACAGGAATTATTAAGATGGCCGAGTGATGCAACACCCCGGGGGGTCAACTCTCCGGGGGTCAACGTCCCCCAGTAGCCCAGTCCCAAACACCGGTCTCTTGGAGGATCAAGGCCTGGTCAACTAGGCCTTGATCCTCAAAACTTGTGGGATTTACTTAACATCTTACATGTTTTTGAAAAAAAAAAAACTGCATTTCGCCCATACACAGACATCAACAATACTTTAATCCCTAAAGCAAGGACTAATATAAACTCTCAAGTATACACACACAAAGATCCACATCTCCCGGTGTACACAACCCCGGTGAGTATGCATACAGACACCTCCCGGTGTGTATATAACCCTGGTGTGTGGGTATATAATCCCGGTGTGTATATAACCCTGGTGTGTGGGTATATAATCCCGGTGTGTAAATATACAAAGATCCACATCTCCCGGTGTAATTCGAATAATTTCGTCATTAATTTATAAGCAGGGCGCACCTCTTTACCTGCTGGACAATGAGCAGGTAGCCAGAATGGTTCGCTACTCTTCCGTGAACCGCTTGCCTCATCACTAATACATATAAAAAAACGAAAGTGGTGTACCTTTGATATACCCGTGACCTGTCCAGAATTTTTCTACCCTCGCAACCAGGCTGTTGCTGCTGGCGACCCGCACAGCATTTGAAAATATTATTATTATTATTATTATTATTATTATTATTATTATTATTATATTAGCTGTGAAGCGATAACGGTATGAGTAAAACACACAATTAGGTTTGATCCAGGGAAAGAGAGGGGGTAGTTCTAACAGTGTGGTGAATCCTGTTTACCTCTACTGTTCACTGAGACATGTTAGACATGATCACGTGTAGTGTTTAGTGTTCACTCAGACATGCAGACACTTCACGGGTCTTCCCAGGCAAATTTTAACAGCCCCTTCGTTGGTTGGTTAATTAGGTTTAAAACCTATCGACTACACGAGGGTCATTAAGGTTTCCTGAATATAGATGTCCATATATTACAATGGTGTCTGATATATCATCCTTTAACGTGTACATGCACTCTTCTTCTCACCCCGCACATATCAATATCAATATATATATATATATATATATATATATATATATATATATATATATATATATATATATATATATATATATATATATATATATATATAGATATATATATATATATGCAAAACAACCACTCTGAAAGAATAGAGAAATTCCAAGCGCTTTCGTGACTACTCACATTATCAATATATATATATATATATATATATATATATATATATATATATATATATATATATATATATATATATATATATATATATATATATATATATATATATAATATATATATATATATATATATATATATATATATATATATATATATATATATATATATATATATATATATATATATATATATATATATATATATATATATATGAATAGATAGGAACAGAAAAATATTCGGCTACTAAATATATAGGAAGTGATCAAGGGAAGACTTTAGACTGAGTTTACAGCATTGCCTTACCACCTCTTCTACCAGGGTGACAACACTACCATCTCTTCTACCAGGGTGACAACACTACCATCTCTTCTACCAGGGTGACAACACTACCACCACTTCTACCAGGGTGACAACACTACCACCTCTTCTACCAGGGTGACAACACTACCACCTCTTCTACCAGGGTGACAACACTACCATCTCTTTTACCAGGGTGACAACACTACCACCTCTTCTACCAGGGTGACAACACTACCATCTCTTCTACCAGGGTGACAACTACCATCTCTTCTACCAGGGTGACAACACTACCATCTCTTCTACCAGGGTGACAACACTACCATCTCTTCTACCAGGGTCTACCAGGGTGATAACACTACCACCTCTTCTACCAGGGTGACAACACTACCATCTCTTCTACCAGGGTGACTAACACTACCACCATCTTCTACCAGGGTGACAACACTACCACTAACACCTCTTCTACCAGGGTGACAATCTCTTCTACCAGGGTGACAACACTACCACCTCTTCTACCAGGGTGACAACACTACCACCTCTTCTACCAGGGTGACAACACTACCACCTCTTCTACCAGGGTGACAACACTACCACCACTTCTACCAGGGTGACAACACTACCACCTTTTCTACCAGGGTGACAACACTACCATCTCTTCTACCAGGGTGACAACACTACCACCACTTCTACCAGGGTGACAACACTACCACCTCTTCTACCAGGGTGACAACACTACCACCTCTTCTACCAGGGTGACAACACTACCACCTCTTCTACCAGGGTGACAACACTACCACCTCTTCTACCAGGGTGACAACACTACCACCTCTTCTACCAGGGTGACAACACTACCACCACTTCTACCAGGGTGACAACACTACCACCTCTTCTACCAGGGTGACAACACTACCACCTCTTCTACCAGGGTGACAACACTACCACCTCTTCTACCAGGGTGACAACACTACCACCTCTTCTACCAGGGTGACAACACTACCACCACTTCTACCAGGGTGACAACACTACCATCTCTTCTACCAGGGTGACAACACTACCACCTCTTCTATCAGGGTGACAACACTACCATCTCTTCTACCAGGGTGACAATACTACCACCTCTTCTATCAGGGTGACAACACTACCATCTCTTCTACCAGGGTGACAACACTACCACCTCTTCTATCAGGGTGACAACACTACCATCTCTTCTACCAGGGTGACAACACTACCACCTCTTCTACCAGGGTGACAACACTACCACCTCTTCTACCAGGGTGACAACACTACCACCTCTTCTACCAGGGTGACAACACTACCACCTCTTCTACCAGGGTGACAACACTACCACCTCTTCTACCAGGGTGACAACACTACCATCTCTTCTACCAGGGTGACAACACTACCACCTCTTCTACCAGGGTGACAACACTACCATCTCTTCTACCAGGGTGACAACACTACCATCTCTTCTACCAGGGTGACAACACTACCATCTCTTCTACCAGGGTGACAACACTACCATCTCTTCTACCAGGGTGACAACACTACCACCTCTTCTACCAGGGTGACAACACTACCACCTCTTCTACCAGGGTGACAACACTACCATCTCTTCTACCAGGGTGACAACACTACCACCTCTTCTACCAGGGTGACAACACTACCACCTCTTCTACCAGGGTGACAACACTACCATCTCTTCTACCAGGGTGACAACACTACCAACTCTTCTATCAGGGTGACAACACTACTACCACCTCTTCTACCAGGGTGACAACACTACCACCTCTTCTACCTGACAACACTCTCTTCTACCAGGGTGACAACACTACCACCTCTTCTACCAGGGTGACAACACTACCACCTCTTCTACCAGGGTGACAACACTACCACCTCTTCTACCAGGGTGACAACACTACCACCTCTTCTACCAGGGTGACAACACTACCACCTCTTCTACCAGGGTGACAACACTACCACCTCTTCTACCAGAGTGACAACACTACCATCTCTTCTACCAGGGTGACAACACTACCACCTCTTCTACCAGGGTGACAACACTACCACCTCTTCTACCAGGGTGACAACACTACCACCTCTTCTACCAGGGTGACAACACTACCACCTCTTCTACCAGGGTGACAACACTACCACCTCTTCTACCAGGGTGACAACACTACCACCTCTTCTACCAGGGTGACAACACTACCACCTCTTCTACCAGGGTGACAACATCCCTAGATTTTAAATCTGTACTTGACGTTGTGAAAATATTTATCTCAAATTAATTAATATGTATGGCAGTCTAAACATTGTAAGTAATACTCTACTGATAACACTGATAACCAGGCGAATTTCGTCAACGAAATTTAACGCCCAACTTTATTTTGATTACATTTCTGACTGTTTCACGGGCGGGATTTGAACCCGCGGTCAGAGAGTCTCAAAACACCAGACCGTCGCGTTAGCCACTGGACCAGCTAGCCACAGTAACATTCGTTCAACTAGGTATATTTCTACACCATAGGAAGGTTAGCACAGGCACCACTGTGACTACAAATGCAAGTTTTTACAGACGAATCTCCAGCTAGCGTGGCAGTGACGAACTCTAGCTCAAGTCCCCTCACAGTGAGGGGACTTGAGACTCTCTGACCGCGGGTTCAAATCCCACCCGTGGTATGGTTTGTTTGCAATCGTGTCATTACGATTTCGTGAGTCATTTCTGACTTACTATTTATTTATTTATTTATTTACAATTTGAGCACACATACAGAGGTACAAAAAAATACAGATAAGAGCAGCATGCCAAAGCCACTTATACTATGCATAGCATTACGGGCTGATAATATACAAGTTCACAGTTATGTATCTTTACTCCGAAATGTTTCTCGTACGCAGTAGGCGTCTTCAGTGGAGTACGGAAGAGTCTGCAGAAGCAGTAGAGATGCACATGTGTCTTAAGAACACTGCAGCAAGCCTACTGGCCCATGCGAGGCAGGTCCAAATTACCTACCGGCTTAAGCCTCTTATCTACATGTCGGTACTGTATACCATTTTCATACCCAGACTGTTACTGTTATTACAACCTGTTGTGAAGCTGTAATGCTCGTCCCCAGTAGTTGTGGGTTCATTATGTAGCTGCGGGAAACGATATGTACTTGATCCTCCTGTCGTGGATTGAACCAGCGCCTTCCTTGGCAAGATCCGCGAGTGTGGCCGCTCAAGAATGTCACACAAGCACATAGCAATGAAGGAACACTGCAGAAGGTCTACTAGCTCATGTTAGGCAGGTCCAACTCATACCCACTAATGTACCCGTCCAACTTGTCTACCTGGAATATAGATAAATGGTTCAGAGAACCGTCAAGTTGGTAAATTCGACACACGTGCAACACTTGGGTATCTTTATTGTGGAAACATTTCGCCACACAGTGACTTCATCAGTCCAATACAAAGAACAGCAGTGAAGATCAGATGATTGAGGTAATCAGTCCCCCAGTCTGGAGTCGATATAATCAATCCATCAATTCTGTGTACCTGGAACACTACCTGGGAGTTTGTTCCACTCATCTACAACTCTTGAGTGAAACTCAACGAGTGAGCAAGATTTGGATAGCAAGAGTTACCCAAACACGAAGCAATTCAGATAGCCCTTGGGGTGACAAGGTACTTAGGTTTGATCCGAAGAAGAGAAGGATACCTCCAAATCTTGAATCAAGAGCTCTGCACTGGTATCAAGGCGCCTGGAGTCAACCCCCTCTTCCTACATGTACATCTGCTAGTCTTGTGGACTACCTAATCAACCAGGTTATTAGTATTCCAACCAGCATACATGAAGTATGAATATTCTTTAAGACATTTAGTCACTACAAGGTGAGAGAGAGAGAGAGAGAGAGAGAGAGAGAGAGAGAGAGAGAGAGAGAGAGAGAGAGAGAGAGAGAGAGAGAGAGAGAGAGAGAGAGAGAGAGAGTGAGTTAGGAATCCTTAACTTGAAGATTGAGACACTTGTCGGTTTTTCAAACCATTCATCACAATCCTTAACTTGTAAATAGCTTGTCAATAAAGTTAGGGATCCTTAACCCAACCCTGTCAAACCCTGTGTAGAGAGAGAGAGAGAGAGAGAGTCATGAGATGTGAACAAAGAGACACAATGTGTGATGATGAACACAGAAGGGAACCCGCATCACCTCTCACAGAGGAAGGAGCTTAATCAAGCACCTGCAACATTGCTGCTGCAACACCCCTCCATTCCCACCCCCCTCTGTTTCAGTGAGCAGGGCGTTGTGGCGCATCTCACAGCTTGCGTGTGTGTTAGTTACCATCTATCAAAGACATATGCCGATAGACACCTGGTCTCTGTGTATGGTTGTACTCAACTGTGCTCGCAGGCGCCGACTCATCGCTTCTAGCTTCGTAACACCTACCAGCTTTTCTGATGGCTGTCCTCACGGGTCCATCATATTCCTGGAATTGTATATGATGTTTGCCTCCTCTTCGTCTCCTCTCCCACTCCACTTATTATCTAGATTAAAGCACTTCCTCATGTCCCTCTTTCTCACATGATTTTATTTTTATGTGTCCTCCCATTCTTGGATCCTTATAGTTTTCTTTGACATTATACCTTTAGTTTCGAGTTTTTCTACTCCCGGACCCGGCACTGGGCCAGGTTCGTCTGTCGATGAAGTCTTGAGGGTGACGAAGGCGAGAAGGAGAAAAAGAACCAGGAAATGGAGTGAGAGTTTTGGCCAGCCAGGAGGCAAGAGGATAAGAAACACAACCTCTGGAAGAAATGATGGGACTCAGAGTCTTTCTTTAGTGCCTAACAATGTCATTACATTTAAACCACATTAATTCTATACTGCATAAAAGAAAGAAATTACTTGAAATTTTAAAGCAGAGAACTCTTGCTTTCTGACTCCCGCATCTCCTACACTCCTCTCGTTTCCGACCTTCTTTTAACCATAAACTTTGGACTCTCTTTAATCTCTGTCTTGTACACAATTGATATATAATACCGACGAGATAAAGAATTAGATATATGTGCGACATCTGGGTATCTTTATTTGTAGACGCTGCGCCATCCAGTAGCTTTATCAGTACAATACAAGGACATAATGTGAAGACAGTAGAACTATAAACAAAAGATGAAGTAATCAGTCCCTCAGTCTTGGCGTTGGTGAAGAACGGTCGTAATCTTCAAGACTACGGTGGTCTTCACTAACTCTAAGACTGAGGGACTGATTACATAAGAACATAAGAACGAAGGAACACTGCAGAAGGCCTACTGGCCCATGCGAGGCAGGTCCAAGTCCCTACCGGCTTAAGCCAATGCACCCAACCTAGTCAGGTCAGGTCACATTGACTCAAGGGAGGAACACGGCAACCGACCCGTTAGCACAAGCTATCAGGTCTAACTCACACCCACCCACATCTACTCATGTATTTATCCAACCTATTTTTAAAGCTACACAACGTTCTGGCCTCTATAACGGTACTTGGGAGTTTGTTCCACTCATCCACAACTCTATTACCAAACCAGTACTTTCCTATATCCCTCCTGAATCTGAATTTTTCCAACTTAAAACCATTGCTGCGAGTCCTGTCTAGGCTAGATATTATCAGCACACTATTTACATCCCCTTTATTTATTCCTGTCTTCCACTTATAAACCTCAATCATATCCCCCCTAATTCTACGTCTTTCTAGAGAGTGCAGTTTCAGGGCCCTTAGTCTATCCTCATAGGGAAGGTTTCTGATACATGGGATCATCTTTGTCATCCTCCTTTGTACATTTTCCAGAGAATTTATATCCATTCTGTAATACGGTGACCAAAACTGTGCAGCATAATCTAAATGAGGCCTAACCAAGGATGTATAGAGTTGAAGAACAACCTGAGGACTCCTATTATTTATGCTTCTTGATATGAAGCCAAGGATTCTATTAGCTTTATTGCGAACACTTATGCACTGTTGTCTTGGTTTCAGATTACTGCTAACCAGAACTCCTAAATCTTTTTCGCAATCCGTAATATTAAGATCTACATTATTTAGTTTATATGTGGCATGGTTATTGTCCTGTCCAACATTTAGAACTTTGCATTTGTCTATATTAAACTGCATCTGCCACTTCTCCGACCACTGCATCAGTCTATTCAAATCTTCCTGGAGTGCTCGAATGTCCTCGTCAGAATGAATTCGACGGCCTATTTTGGTGTCATCGGCAAACTTGCCGATGTCGCTCTTTATGCCCTCATCTATGTCGTTTATGTAGATTGTGAACAGCAGGGGGCCCAACACTGACCCCTGTGGAACACCGCTCGTGACGCTTCCCCACTCTGATTTCTCCCCATTTATGCAAACTCTCTGCTGCCTATTTGTCAACCATGCCTCTATCCAGGAAAAAATTTCTCCTCCTATTCCATGTGCTTTAATTTTCCTCAATAGTCTCTGATGTGGGACCCTGTCAAAAGCCTTACTGAAGTCCATATACACAATATCATATTCGTTACCATGATCTACCTCCTCAAATACCTTAGTGAAAAAAGTTAATAAATTCGTAAGGCAGGAACGTCCCTTTGTAAAACCATGCTGAGATTCGTTGATTAATTTATGCTTTTCAAGGTGGCTACGAACTGCCTCGGCAATTATTGATTCCATAAATTTTCCCACTATGGAGGTTAGGCTTATTGGTCTATAGTTCGAAGCTAAGGACCTGTCACCTGTTTTGAAAATAGGTATCACATTTGCCATTTTCCACTTATCTGGCACCATGCCAGTTTGTAGTGATATGTTGAAAAGATTAGCCAAAGGTGTGCTAAGCTCCTCTTTACATTCCTTTAGAACCCTTGCATACAGTTCATCAGGGCCTGGGGATTTGTTAGGTTTTAATTTATCTATTTGCCTAAGGACCATGTCACTTGTGACCCTAATAGTGCACAGTTTATTATCGTCCTGTTCTACATAATTTATCATTACTGGAATATCACTGGTATCCTCCTGTGTAAAAACTGAGAGGAAGTATGTGTTAAAAATTCTACACATTTCCTTATCACTGTCAGTGAGCTGACCCGAGGAACTTTTGAGTGGGCCTATCTTGTCCCTGATCTTACTTCTGTATACCTGAAAGAATCCTTTTGGGTTAGTCTTCGATTCTCTTGCAACTTTAACCTCATAATCTCTTTTTGCTTTTCTAATTCCCTTTTTTATTTCTCTCTTTAACTGAATATATCGATTTCTTAATTGCCCCTCTCCTCTTTTGATTTGCCTATATATGCCTCTCTTTTGACCAATCAGATATTTTAATCTATTGTTCATCCATTTAGGATCATTTTTGTTTGATCTGATTTCCCTATTTGGAACATAATTTGACTGAGCAGCTAGAACTATGCCCTGGAAAGCATCATATCGGCAACCATCACCACCTACCTGACCCCTAGTCAGGTCATTCCAGTTCAGCCCACCTAAGTAATTTTTCAGTCCTATGAAATCAGCCAAGCGAAAGTCAGGGACGGAGACTTGATTGCCATTATTAGGGGAATTCCATGATATGTTAAAACTGAGTGATTTGTGATCACTCTCCCCAAGCTCATCATTAACCTCAAGATTATTAATTAGTGTTTCCCTACTGGCAAGAACCAAGTCAAGGAGGTTATTTCCCCTAGTCTGGCCTCATCTGTTGTATACAGTTCTACTGTCTTCCAATCATGTCCTTGTATTGATAAAGCCACTAGATGGCGAAACGTCTACAAAGATACCCAGATGCTGCACGCGTCTAATTCGCAATCTCGGTCTTTTTAATTTTGAACTTGTTCAAAATTTCCGTATTATCTCCCCCTCCCCACCTTATTTCTATGATCTTCCTAAAATCATAAAACCTGGTATCCCCGCTACGTTCCATTATTTCCTCCAGATGTTCTGTCTCTCATCCTCTTGCCTACCAGCTGGCCTTTCAAAACTCTTACTCCTTTTCATGGTTCTTTATCTGCTCACCTCTGTCACTCTCAAGACTTCATCGATCATGCTGGGCCACATCCCACCTGTAAAATGCCAAGTCTTGAAGGAAATAAATGGTATAAAATACCCACACGATAGTAGACAAATGCAGTATAATGAGATCCTTTATTGGCTACATTTTGCCCATGTTCTCAGTTTCGCGAAACTTCACAAAAAGGTTAGCAAGAGCAGGGAATAAATGGAAGACCATAGCAACAGCTAAGATTTGGGAATAAAACTTAAAAAAAAAAGTTGGAATCCACAGAAAGGTAAATGTGATGAAGAGTGACATTAGTTGTTATAGGGAGATGGAGCAGCCCTTCACTGATCTTCACTGTGATTGACAGTGGAAAGCTATGGTAATTGTGACCGTTGTTCAACCAAGTGGTTGTCAACTAGTCAACTGGAGGAAGTCGAGGGTGGAACTGTTCGTAAGATAACTGGACGAAGTAGAGGGTAGAACCCCTTTGTAAGACAACTGGAGGAAGCAGAGTAGAACCGCTCTTAAGACACAACTGGAGGAAGCAGAGTAGAACCGTTCTTAAGACACAACTGGAGGAAGCAGAGTAGAACCGCTCTTAAGACACAACTGGAGGAAGCAGAGAGTAGAACCGTTCGTAAGACAACTGGAGGAAGCAGCGGCCATAAATATTAAGATTCTCCCTCCCTCCCTCTTCCCCATCTATTTCCACGTGCAATTTCCCCGCTCACAGTTAAAGGTCAAAGGTCAGGTCTTTGAAGAGACTTTTACAAGCGCTACAATTACCAACCTGTTCCGTCAAGTTTATGATTAAAGCCTTCAAGGTATGGTTAGGTAA
>NC_091347.1:25255907-25343407 GCF_038502225.1 Cherax quadricarinatus | reverse complement strand
TTACAGGTATGATAACAGATGCCATCTTTCCAACGGGATACCAAATCCTGAGGAAAGACAGAGGGAACAGGGGGGGGTGGAGGAGTGGCGTTGCTGATCAAAAAATCGCTGGAATTTTGATGAGCTGGAGAGAGAAGATAGCGGAGAAGAAAGTGATTACATAGTGGGAACACTTCACTCTGGAGGTCCCAAGGTGGTAATAGCAGTGATGTATAACCCACCACAGAACAGCAGGAGGCCAAGGCAAGAGTACGACGACGAGAGCAATAGAGCGATGGTTGACACACTGGCTAGAGTGGCCAGAAGAGCTCATGCATGCAGGGCAAAGCTCCTGATCATGGGTGACTTTAACCACAAGGAGATAGATTGGGAGAACTTGGACCCACATGGGGGCCAAGATACTTGGAGGGCTAAGATGATGGAGGTGGTACTGGAGAACTTCATGTACCAACACGTAAGGGGACACTACAAGAGAGAGAGGAGAGGATGAACCAGCAAGGCTGGACTTAGTATTCACCTTCAGTAGTGCAGATATCGAGGACATCACATATGAAAGACCCCTTGGGGCCAGTGACCATGTGGTTGTAAGCTTCGAATACACAGTAGAGCTACAAGTGGAGGGAGAAGCAGGAAGGCCAGGACGAATGAAGCCAAACTACAAGAAAGGGGACTACACAGGAATGAGGAACTACCTGAACGGGGTTCAGTGGGACAGAGAACTGGCAGGGAAACCAGTTAATGAGATGATGGAAGGAATATGTAGCAATAAAATGCAAGGAGGCTGAGGAGAGGTTAGTACCCAAGGGTAACAGGAGTAATGAAAAAGCCAGGATGAGCCCATGGTTTACCCAAAGGTGCAGGGAGGCAAAAACCAAGTGTGCTAGGGAATGGAAGAAATATAGAAGGCAAAGGACCCAGGAGAATAAGGAGAACAGTCGTAGAGCCAGAAATGAATATGCACAGATAAGAAGGGAGGCCCAAAGACAATATGAAAATGACATAGCAGCGAAAGCCAAATCTGACCCGAAACTGTTGTACAGCCACATCAGGAGGAAAACAACAGTCAAGGACCAGGTAATCAGGCTAAGGAAGGAAGGAGGAGAGACAACAGGAAATGACCGGGAAGTATGTGAAGAACTCAACAAGAGATTCAAAGAAGTGTTCACAGAGGAGACAGAAGGGACTCCAGAAAGACGGAGAGGTGGGGCACACCACCAAGTGCTGGACACAGTGCACACAACCGAGGAAGAAGTGAAGAGGCTTCTGAGTGAGCTAGATACCTCAAAGGCAATGGGGCCAGATAACATCTCCCCATGGGTATTGAGAGAGGGAGCAGAGGCGCTATGTGTACCCCTAACAACAATATTCAATACATCTATCGAAACAGGGAGATTGCCTGAGGCATGGAAGACAGCAAATGTAGTCCCAATCTTTAAAAAAGGAGACAGACATGAAGCATTAAACTACAGACCAGTGTCACTGACATGTATAGTATGCAAAATCATGGAGAAGATTATCAGGAGAAGAGTGGTGGAACACCTAGAAAGGAATGATCTCATCAACAGCAGCCAGCATGGTTTCAGGGACGGGAAATCCTGTGTCACAAACCTACTGGAGTTCTATGACATGGTGACAGCAGTAAGACAAGAGAGAGAGGGGTGGGTGGATTGCATTTTCTTGGACTGCAAGAAGGCGTTTGACACAGTTCCACACAAGAGATTGGTGCAAAAACTGGAGGACCAAGCAGGGATAACAGGGAAGGCACTACAATGGATCAGGGAATACTTGTCAGGAAGACAGCAGCGAGTCATGGTACGTGGCGAGGTGTCAGAGTGGGCACCTGTGACCAGCGGGGTCCCGCAGGGGTCAGTCCTAGGACCAGTGCTGTTTCTGGTATTTGTGAACGACATGACGGAAGGAATAGACTCTGAGGTGTCCCTGTTTGCAGATGACGTGAAGTTGATGAGAAGAATACACTCGATCGAAGACCAGGCAGAACTACAAAGGGATCTGGACAGGCTGCAGAACTGGTCCAGCAATTGGCTCCTGGAGTTCAATCCCACCAAGTGCAAAGTCATGAAGATTGGGGAAGGGCAAAGAAGGCCGCAGACGGAGTACAGTCTAGGGGGTCAGAGACTACAAACCTCACTCAAGGAAAAAGATCTTGGGGTGAGTATAACACCAGGCACATCTCCTGAAGCGCACATCAACCAAATAACTGCTGCAGCATATGGGCGCCTAGCAAACCTCAGAACAGCATTCCGACATCTTAATAAGGAATCGTTCAGGACCCTGTACACCGTATACGTTAGGCCCATATTGGAGTATGCGGCACCAGTTTGGAACCCACACCTAGCCAAGCACGTAAAGAAACTAGAGAAAGTGCAAAGGTTTGCAACAAGACTAGTCCCAGAGCTAAGAGGTATGTCCTACGAGGAGAGGTTAAGGGAAATCAACCTGACGACACTGGAGGACAGGAGAGATAGGGGGGACATGATAACGACATACAAAATACTGAGAGGAATTGACAAGGTGGACAAAAACAGGATGTTCCAGAGATTGGACACAGTAACAAGGGGACACAGTTGGAAGCTAAAGACACAGATGAATCACAGGGATGTTAGGAAGTATTTCTTCAGCCACAGAGTAGTCAGTAAGTGGAATAGTTTGGGAAGCGATGTAGTGGAGGCAGGATCCATACATAGCTTTAAGCAGAGGTACGATAAAGCTCACGGCTCAGGGAGAGTGACCTAGTAGCGATCAGTGAAGAGGCGGGGCCAGGAGCTCGGACTCGACCCCCGCAACCTCAACTAGGTGAGTACAACTAGGTGAGTACACACACACACACACACACACACACACACACACACACACACACACACATATATATATATATATATATATATATATATATATATATATGTCGTGCCGAATATGTAAAACTGGTCAATTAGCAAGAACTCATTTAAAATTAAGTCCTTTCTAAAATTTTCTCTTATACGTTTAAAGATATATTTTTTTCATTAATGTTAATGTAAAAAAAATTTAATTTTGCACCAAAAGAATCTTAGAAAACTTACCTAACCTTATTATAACAAGAACAATTTATTTTAGCCAATTTATTTTAGATTTGTTTACAATAATTTAATAATGAAAAAAAAACCAGTGAAATATATTTTTTTCGTTAGGTTCAGAATGATTTTAGCGAAATTATTGCATACACAAATTTTCGCTTGTCCTATATGGCAAGATGAGCGTTGCTATTTAAGCCAAGATCGCAAGTTCTGCCTATTCGGCACGACACACACACACACACACACACACACACACACACACACACACATATATATATATATATATATATATATATATATATATATATATATATATATATATATATATAGATATTATGATGTTTTTATCTTGCCTAAGAACTGGGGCAAGGTACTCGAGGAGTTTGACGAGCTTGGACCAAGGCCGGGCTCCTGGGATACAAAAACTCTCGAAACCATCCAAGGACCTGGTTCTAAATCTGCACATTGGTATAACAGACTGGAGCGAGAGACACGGGAGAAAATGTGGAATAACCCCAGTGAAAACACAGAAACACTGCCAGATCAAGTGATGGTTCTGGTGACCAGCGGGCCACCAGCAGGAACAGCCTGGTTGACCAGGCAAGCATGGTCCAGGACTGGGCTCCGGGAGTAGTAAAACATAAGAACATAAATAGGTCAGAGAAATATACTAGTGAAAAAAAAAGTCGGATTTGAGGACCTACCAAGCATGGGCCCACACTTGTTAGAGTCTTGTTACTAAAGACAT
The DNA here is from genome assembly GCF_038502225.1 of Cherax quadricarinatus. NCBI lineage: Eukaryota > Metazoa > Arthropoda > Malacostraca > Decapoda > Parastacidae > Cherax > Cherax quadricarinatus. The sequence continues at coordinate 25,339,585 of NC_091347.1, read as the reverse complement.
TTTTACCATGAACACGCTTCGGACCCAAGACCTAAACGCATCTAAGCGTTTTCAACCACAACTTGGTATCATAGGCCAGATTTTTATCTGGGGTGTGAAAAATGTGGCAATTTAACTTATTATTTAGTTCCTTTTAGTGTGGAGGTGTACAGAACGCCAGTGTTACGAACTCGTGATGATCTTGGCCAAGGAACATCGAAATACCCAGAGCAAACATCGAGGGAGTTTAATCAATTTCTCAAGGCCGCTCTTGATCATACCTAGTTGGACGAATCTTATTGTGGCTAGCTGGTCCATTGGCTAACGCGACGGTCTGGAGTTTTGAGACTCTCTGGTCGCGGGTTCTATCCCCACCCGTGGTATGCTTTGTTTGCAATCGTGTCATTACCATTTCGTGAGTCATCCGTACTGTCTGGCATACATCTTACTGCATGCAGCTAGCACCAAGAGCCTGGTTCATCAGACCAGAAGGCTTAGTCAGGGACACGGGGGCAGTGACCTCCGAAATCTTCAAGTATTATTATAAAAAAAGGCGTTAAACTCGTATGGGTCATACAACTACATATAATAATGTTTAATTTAACAGCCTCAGAATATTATCCGTAAAAAAAAAAACTTGTAATTTTAACCAAAAATCTAACTTCCCATGGCTTCAAAGTGACGCTTTGTGTGCTAAAGGAAAAATAAAATGCTTCTTTTCACCACTGAGGATATGTTGGAAATTGTATAAAATACCGACAAGTTGAGGATTAAGACACATGTGCAACAGTTGGGTATCTTTATTGTTGAAACGGTTCGCCTACACAGTAGGCTTCTTCAGTCAAATACGAAGGGAGTAGTAGTAGTGAAATAAAGACGATGTAATCAGTTCATCAACCTTGGAGAAAAGGTATTTGAGGTGGTCAGTCCCTCAGCCTGGAGAAGAGTTCATACATGATGCACATGTCTTAATCTTCGAGGATGATATGGAAAGGGGGGTGACCAAAACGCCGGAAGCAGGAGAGGTCGTTGACCAAATCCGACTAAAAATACTACACCATACATACAATATACTTACTAAATACACTGTATATGGGTCGGTATGTGTGTGAGTTGGATCTGAATAGCATGGGCCAGTAGGCCTCTTCTTTCTCCTTTTCTATGTTTTTTATGTTCTAATGGATAGTCTTATGCCACAAAATACGACCAGTTATAAGAGTATTACAAACCTTTGCACACATGTATAAGTGTTACGGAAAATAACAATGCTTTGTTGATACATTAAAACACACACACACACACACATACACACACATACACACACACACACACATACACACACATACACACACACACACACATACACACACACACACACACACACACACACAAACACACACACACACACACACACACACACACACACACACACACACACACACACAGGGAAACAAACAAAATTAACTTAGTAAACTAAAATGCAAACATCTTTTCGAAAACACCACCCTGAATGGAGGGGAAAAATTGACTGCCCTGTTTTAAAGGAAATGATAATTTTAGATGAAAGGGAAATGTCAGGGCCTAAACTGAGACAGGGAGAGGAACTACATTAGAGTAGTTATGTCTGCTTAACTTTAACAATATAAGTTAGGCTTGCAGAGCAGTGTCAGCGCCTGACACTACACCAGGTAGCTAATACCACCTCACTCACCATTGCCTTGGACGTCGTAGAAACCTTTTCTTCCCATGATTCCTTCAGCCTCTTTATCCCAATCAGGACGTTATTATTACAACCGACACTTAAAACAGTGCCGCACTAGTCTGTCACTGACGAACACTCACTTCTCAAAGCCTCCGTTGGGGGATATTAAGAGTGAAACTTCCCTCTCCCCCTGTTGCTTATCCCAACTGATGTCTGCTTCTCAGTACGAGTAGGATAAGTCACAGGACCAGTGTTAAACACACCCTCCACCGCTCACTGCCACACAGTCACTGCCTCCACCTCACACACTACTCGCCATCCCAACGTCCCACGTTGCCAACCTATCTTATTCACTCAGGCAGATTTAAAAAAAAAAAAAGTCTGAGTGAAAGTCAAGTGTAAGACTCCTACCATACAGTACCATTCTTGAAGGGGCGTAGCATCCTAAATTAAAAATAAACTCATAAATATAATATAACTGGATTACAATGATGTGAAGCTGGGTTGCATCAGCTGAGAGAGGGGTAGCAGGCTACCCCCCAGCAGCTGTACTGAGAGTTTCTCTTACCACAATGGGTTTACGAAGCTACTTAGTACAAACACTGAGAGTACAACAACACTCAGTGTTCGCGGACTTTTATAGAATCTTAACTGGGGGATTGTCCTAGTCATGGAAATACGAAAATGTGATCAGGATGTCTCGTGTGTGTGATGTCTGTGGATAAAGACACTTATGTCTGGAATAACTGATTCATTAGTGGTATCAATGATCATGTATGTGGTGACTTCTAGTGACCTACGTCACTCACCCATTTCCATCACTCACAGTCAATCACTCAACCTGCACTACTCATTCTCTACTACCTACTCTCCATCACCCACTCTCCAACACCCACTCTCCAACACCCCACTCTCCAACACCCCACTCTCCAACACCCACTCTCCAACACCCCACTCTCCAACACCCACTCTCCAACACCCCACTCTCCAACACCCACTCTCCAACACCCACTCTCCAACACCCCACTCTCCAACACCCCACTCTCCACCACCCACTCTCCACTACCCACTCTCCACCACTCACTCTCCAGCACCCCACTCTCCACCACCCACTCTCCAACACTTCCACAAACTCCAAACTTCGAGGCAGTCTACGCCAAAAGACGATTAAGAAAAGGAAAAGTGATAATGGTCCTTAAGTCTTGCGTATCTAAGGACGAAAACTGCGTGCATGTTAAGGACGCCAAAGAGGGCGTGTGAACATAAAATCACGTGCAGGGGCAGCAGGGGACGTGTAGGGGCAGCAGGGGACGTATAGGGGCAGCAGGGAACGTGCAGGGGCAGTAGGGGACGTGTAGGGGCAGCAGGGAACGTGTAGGAGCAGCAGGGGACGTTTAGGGGCAGCAGGGGACGTGTAGGGACAGCAGGGAATGTGTTGGGGCATCAGGGGACGTTTAGGGGCAGCAGGAGACGTTTAGGGGCAGCAGGGGACGTGTTAGGGCAACAGGATGCGTGTAGGGGCAGCATTCTTTAATTAAAATTTAATGCCTTAACAGAAGTAACATATATGCACAAATATCTGCAGAAGTCACAGGCGTTGCACAGATCACAGGTGTTGCAAAGATCACAGGTGTTGCTGAGGAGGAGGAGGAGGAGGAGGAGGAGGAGGAGGAGGAGGAGGAGGAGGAGGAGGAGGAAGAGGAAGAGGAAGAGGAAGAGGAAGAGGAAGAGGAAGAGGAAGAGGAAGAGGAGGAGGAGGAGGAGGAGGAGGAGGAGGAGGATTCAGAGAGTGAAATATGGAAAGTCTTGGCGTTAGCCTCGGGCTTGGAGGAGAGGGATCTGCAGAAGTATTGGAGAAGATACACAATGGCACTGCAAAGAGTATATATCCCCCGTCAGGAGGAAGAGATGGTGCCTTGATCCTGGCGAAGAAGTCGAGAGTACAAGAACACAAGAATGCAGGAACATTAAAATGGTATAAAATACCGACAGGTTGTTAGGTAAGACACATATGCAACAGTTAGGTATCTTTATTTCGAAGATACCTAACTGTTGCATATGTGTCTTACCTAACAACCTGTCGGTATTTTATACCATTTTAATGTTCACTCTGTCAGACACTGCAACACAAGGGTATCTTGGTACAGACCTGCAATCAACTTCGACAACTTCCACTAGTGAGAGGGGCTGGGTTTGAGAGGGACCTAACCTTTCAACATCTGAGTTCTTACCTCTCCTAGTGGCCTACGTCTCAATGCCTGGCGTTATAAAAGCTCCATCCTGTCACTTCTTCTCCATATTGTTTCATACTATGGAACAATGCTCTTCTCCAGACTGAGGGACTGACCACCTCAAAACTTTAAGGGTGATGGACTGATTACATCGTCTTCAAGTATCTTCTGCTTCTATCAACTTTTCTGTACTTGACTGAAGAAGCCTACTGTGTAGGCGAAACGTTTCATAATAAAGATACCTAACTGTTGCATATGTGTCTTACCTAACAACAGAATGCAGGAACACTGCAGTAGACCTACTGGCCCATGTTAGAGAACTCCAATTTACACCCACTTACGTACCTGTCCAACTTCGTTTTATAGCAATATCCACGGCTCTTGTTCCGAGGAATTATAGTTACCCTCTCCACAATGGATCAAACCTGATTACTTCCCATTCCTTAGTAATACTGCCTTACACACTAGTGACAAGATGAGAAAGGTGAGAGAGTTTTGAGACTCTCTGACCGCGGGTTCAATCCCGGCCGGGGTATGGTTTATTATTATTATTATTATTATTATTATTATTATTATTATTATTGTTGTTGTTGTTGTCTGAAGGATCTCTTTTCAGTGATTGCCTGACTGATTTCTTCCAACTTTTCAATTATCTTTCACTCATAACTCGAGAACTCCTCATCCTATTGGATGCAAATTTCTAACTCTTGTGTAGGGTAACGAGGACTAGCTTCTAGGAACTAGTATGTGCAGGTGACCTGTGACCATAGCTACTGACCCCCGTAGGTTGGTCAAATATTTCTGCTAGTGGATTTGGGTCTGAGAAGAACTTGCGCAATATGGGCCAGTAGGCCTGCTGCAGTGTTCCTCCTTATGTTATGTGTCTTAAGCCACCAGAAACCCCTCTGTACTACCTATCGTCGCTATTTCTCTTATTTTTACTTATTTGGTTAAATATATAATTTAATACGTATATGTAACCTTACCCAAAAATCTCTGGTAATTGGAACAATTGATACCTTGGTGAGAATTTACACCTAAGCAGCTCAGGTAATTTACCTGATGTCAAATCAATTACCTTTAACATTAAATGGAAGTATGATATTAGGGATAGCTCAGTAACAGTCCCAGATTTTCGCTTAGCAGATTACAATGGGCTTAGAGAACACTTATCTGTTGACTGGAGTAACGAAGAGAGCTATCAATACGAGAGTTTTCTAAACACTATACATGCTGCCCGGAGAACATTTATCCCGTATAAAGAAATTAGATCGAATAGAAATGACCCAAAATGGATGAATAATAGGCTCAAATATATTTTAGGACAGAAAAAAAAAAGAATTTATAGGCGCATCAAAAGAGGTGAGGGTTATCTTATGAATCATTATACTGACATTAAGAAGGACATTAAAAAGGGGATAAGAAAAGCTAAACGGGACTATGAAATTAAAGTTGCAAGGGAATCGAAAACTAACCCGAAAATTTTTTTCCAGGTATATAGAACATAAGTTAGAGATAAGATAGGTCCCCTTAAAGATAGCTCTGGGCATCTTACTGACAAGGAGAATGAAATGTGCTCTATTCTTAATAGTTATTTTCTCTCAGTTTTCACTCAGGAGGACACTAACAATATCCCAGTAATAAATTTTTATAGTGGACCTGAAGACGATAAATTATGCAATATCATAGTCACTAGCGAAATGGTTATCAAACAGATAGACCGACTGAAGCAAAATAAATCCCTTATCCAGCATATGGGAATCTTTATTCAGGAAACGTTTCGCCACTGTGTGGCGAAACGTTTCCTGAATAAAGATTCTCATATGCTGCATAAGTGTCTCAATCTTCAACTTGTCGGTTTTTCAAACCATTCATCACAAAATAAATCCCCGGGCCCTGATGAACTTTTTTCTAGGGTTCTTAAGGAGTGTAAAATGGAACTTTGTGAACCATTGACTAATATTTTTAATTGTAGATGAATGGTTCAAAGAACCGACATGTTAAATTAGACACATGTGCAACTCTTGGGTATCTTTATTGAGGAAACGTTTCGCCACACAGTGGCTTCATCAGTCCATACAAAGGATTACCTCATTCTCCTCCTGTTCTTCAAGTTTATCCTTTGTATAGACTGATGAAGCCACTGTGTGGCGAAACGTTTCCTCAATAAAGATATCCAAGAGTTGCACATGTGTCTAATTTAACAACATGTCGGTTCTTTGAACCATTCATCTACAAGCCATAGTCTGGAAGACCTGTGATCGATCTGACAGCCATGTCAGAGACCAGACTTCCCTCTTGACCTCCAGGGCAGGGCAACGCCAGGTTAGAGGAAACAGCCTTGGGAACGACGCCCCTGCCTAGGCACTAGTGGCTCATTCGCACGCACCTTCACCATCTATCACCGCTCATGATGGGAGGTAGAAGGTAGCAAATGGTGCAAGGTAGTTGAGAGAGAGAGAGAGAGAGAGAGAGAGAGAGAGAGAGAGAGAGACAGACAGAGAGAGAGAGGTGGGTAGTTTTGAAAATGGGTTGGACAGGTAAACTAGTGGTATAGTGATACCAACAAGATGTGGAAAAAGACACTTACGTACAGTAAGTGTCTTTTGCCACACACACAACGTGCCTAGCATGAGATACTTCCACCTCATCAAGGAATCAGACCAACATCACACACCACTGTCATGTAAACCACACTCCAGTCGCTACTGCTAACATATTCCTTCGCTACTGCTAACATATTTTCCTTGGCTACTGCTAACATATTTTCCTTGGCTACTGCTAACTTATTTCCCATCGCTACCCTCAAACACTTCACCGTCACTGCTTACGTCATATTACATACACGAACTACAACACTCCACTGACATTCCCCAGGCAAGAGAGCTGCAGGACAGGTAGCACACCGCTCCCTCAACTAACCGCTGACCTCGGTACCGTGGCAATGGCCCAGGGGTGAGGTGAGGTCACTAGTGTTGCCTGTCACTGCTACTCATTACACACAGCAAAACAGTGACATCAAAAAAATGCCATAAAAGGTACACAATACGTATCGTAGCTGAGTTACAGTGACCTTGGAGAGAACAGGAAACCCCCGAGGCTGGCGAAGATAACCCCCCTCCTCCTCCTCCAACACCGTAAAAACATGAGAGTAAGACACATGTGCAACATCTGGGTATCTTTATTGTAGACGTTTCGCCATCCAGTGGCTTTATCAATACAAATTCTAGTCGTGGACTATGGTGCTGTTCGCACCTACTCCTAGGTTGAGGGACTGATTACCTCATCTTCTGTACATAGTTCTACTGTCTTCAAGTTATGTCCTAGAATTTGTATTGATAAAGCCACTGGATGGCGAAACGTCTACAATAAAGATACCCAGATGTTGCACATGTGTCTTACTCTCATCTTGTCGGTATTATATACCATTTCGTACACACCGTAAAAACACCCCACACACCCCCTACACCCACCCTAAACCCATAACACCAACCCAACTACTCCACACCTTCACTTATACCCTACAGGTGGCGCTGACGTCCACTTACATGAGCGTCGCAAATGACACCTGACGTATTAGCTTCTGCACTCAGCTGTATGTAATGTCCTGTCGCTTTATATAAGAACATAAGAAGGGGCACCGCAGCAGGCCTACTGGCCCATGCTAGGCAAGTCGTCCAAGTCACCTACTGGCCTAAGCTACTGGTCTAAGCTGGTCAGGTCCAGGTCACATCCACTTAAGCTCCCTTTCTTGCTTATAATGGCGGCTTCCCTTACGTCAATTCTTTTTTTTTACCATAACTCTCAGTAATACATTTTTGAAGATTAAGACACATATGCAACAGTTGGATATCTTTACTGATGAAACGTTTCGCCTACACAGTAGGCGTCTTCAGTCAAATACAAAGGAAGCAGTAGTAATGAAATAAAGATGATGTAATCAGTCCATCAACCTTCGAGAAAAAGTATTTGAGGCAGTCAGTCCCTCAGCCTGAAGAAGAGTTCAACTCCATGGAGTTGAACTCTTCTCCAGGTACAGGGACTGCAATCTTTGCAGTCTGTAAAGATTGCTACATAATTTATTTGATTCCCATTAGATAAACAGTGCCTAAACGCAAGGCTTCCATTGAAATGTGTTGGATAAATACATGAGTAGATGTGGGTGGGTGTGAGTTAGACCTGATAGCTTGTGCTAACAGGTCGGTTGCCGTGTTCCTCCCTTAAGTCAATGTGACCTGACCTGACTAGGTTGGGTGCATTGGCTTAAGCCGGTAGGAGACTTGGACCTGCCTCGCATGGGCCAGTAGGCCTTCTGCAGTGTTCCTTCGTTATGTTCTTATGTTCTTATAAATACATGAGTGGATGTGGCTGGGTGTGAGTTGGACCTGATAGCTTGTGCTACCAGGTCGGTTGCCGTGTTCCTCCCTTAAGTCAATGTGACCTGACCTGACTAGGTTGGGTGCATTAGCTTAAGCCGGTAGGAGACTTGGACCTGCCTCGCATGGGCCAGTAGGCCTGCTGCAGTGTTCCTTAGTTCTTATGTTCTTATGTTCTTATAATAATAATAATAATAATAATAATAATAATAATAATAATAATAATAATAATAATACATGTAATAATAATGATCCAAGAACCATCAAGTTATGAATGCTGAGTGACTGGTTTACCCAACCATGTGGTCTAAGTGACTGGCTTACCCAACAATGTGGTCTGAGTGACTGGCTTACCCAACCATGTGGTCTAAGTGACTGGCTTACCCAACCATGTGGTCTGAGTGACTGGCTTACCCAACCATGTGGTCTGAGTGACTGGCTTACCCAACCATGTGGTCTGAGTGACTGGCTTACCCAACCATGTGGTCTGAGTGACTGGCTTACCCAACCATGTGGTCTGAGTGACTGGCTTACCCAACCATGTGGTCTGAGTGACTGGCTTACCCAACCATGTGGTCTGAGTGACTGGCTTACCCAACCATGTGGTCTGAGTGACTGGCTTACCCAACCATGTGCTCTGAGTGACTGGCTTACCCAACCATGTGGTCTGAGTGACTGGCTTACCCAACCATGTGGTCTGAGTGACTGGCTTACCCAACCATGTGGTCTGAGTGACTGGCTAACCCAACAATGTGGTCTGAGTGACTGGTTTACCCAACCATGTGGTCTGAGTGACTGGCTTACCCAACCATGTGGTCTGAGTGACTGGCTTACCCAACCATGTGGTCTGAGTGACTGGCTTATCCAACCATGTGGTCTGAGTGACTGGCTTACCCAACCATGTGGTCTGAGTGACTGGCTTACCCAACCATGTGGTCTGAGTGACTGGCTTATCCAACCATGTGGTCTGAGTGACTGGCTTACCCAACCATGTGGTCTGAGTGACTGGTTTACCCAACCATGTGGTCTGAGTGACTGGCTTACCCAACCATGTGGTCTGAGTGACTGGCTTACCCAACCATGTGGTCTGAGTGACTGGCTTACCCAACCATGTGGTCTGAGTGACTGGCTTACCCAACAATGTGGTCTGAGTGACTGGCTTACCCAACAATGTGGTCTGAGTGACTGGCTTACCCAACCATGTGGTCTGAGTGGCTGGCTTACCCAACCATGTGGTCTGAGTGACTGGCTTACCCAACCATGTGGTCTAAGTGACTGGCTTACCCAACCATGTGGTCTGAGTGACTGGCTTACCCAACAATGTGGTCTGAGTGACTGGCTTACCCAACCATGTGGTCTGAGTGACTGGCTTACCCAACAATGTGGTCTGACTGACTGGCTTACCCAACCATGTGGTCTGAGTGACTGGCTTACCAAACCATGTGGTCTGAGTGACTGGCTTACCCAACCATGTGGTCTGAGTGACTGGCTTACCCAACCATGTGGTCTGAGTGACTGGCTTACCCAACAATGTGGTCTGAGTGACTGGCTTACCCAACAATGTGGTCTGAGTGACTGGCTTACCCAACCATGTGGTCTGAGTGGCTGGCTTACCCAACCATGTGGTCTGAGTGACTGGCTTACCCAACCATGTGGTCTGAGTGACTGGCTTACCCAACAATGTGGTCTGAGTGACTGGCTTACCCAACCATATGGTCTGAGTGACTGGCTTACCCAACAATGTGGTCTGAGTGACTGGCTTACCCAACCATGTGGTCTGAGTGACTGGCTTACCAAACAATGTGGTCTGAGTGACTGGTTTACCCAACCATGTGGTCTGAGTGACTGGCTTACCCAACCATGTGGTCTGAGTGACTGGCTTACCCAACCATGTGGTCTGAGTGACTGGCTTATCCAACCATGTGGTCTGAGTGACTGGCTTACCCAACCATGTGGTCTGAGTGACTGGCTTACCCAACCATGTGGTCTGAGTGACTGGCTTATCCAACCATGTGGTCTGAGTGACTGGCTTACCCAACCATGTGGTCTGAGTGACTGGTTTACCCAACCATGTGGTCTGAGTGACTGGCTTACCCAACCATGTGGTCTGAGTGACTGGCTTACCCAACCATGTGGTCTGAGTGACTGGCTTACCCAACCATGTGGTCTGAGTGACTGGCTTACCCAACAATGTGGTCTGAGTGACTGGCTTACCCAACAATGTGGTCTGAGTGACTGGCTTACCCAACCATGTGGTCTGAGTGGCTGGCTTACCCAACCATGTGGTCTGAGTGACTGGCTTACCCAACCATGTGGTCTAAGTGACTGGCTTACCCAACCATGTGGTCTGAGTGACTGGCTTACCCAACAATGTGGTCTGAGTGACTGGCTTACCCAACCATGTGGTCTGAGTGACTGGCTTACCCAACAATGTGGTCTGACTGACTGGCTTACCCAACCATGTGGTCTGAGTGACTGGCTTACCAAACCATGTGGTCTGAGTGACTGGCTTACCCAACCATGTGGTCTGAGTGACTGGCTTACCCAACCATGTGGTCTGAGTGACTGGCTTACCCAACAATGTGGTCTGAGTGACTGGCTTACCCAACAATGTGGTCTGAGTGACTGGCTTACCCAACCATGTGGTCTGAGTGGCTGGCTTACCCAACCATGTGGTCTGAGTGACTGGCTTACCCAACCATGTGGTCTGAGTGACTGGCTTACCCAACAATGTGGTCTGAGTGACTGGCTTACCCAACCATATGGTCTGAGTGACTGGCTTACCCAACAATGTGGTCTGAGTGACTGGCTTACCCAACCATGTGGTCTGAGTGACTGGCTTACCAAACCATGTGGTCTGAGTGACTGGCTTACCCAACAATGTGGTCTGAGTGACTGGCTTACCCAACCATGTGGTCTGAGTGACTGGCTTACCCAACAATGTGGTCTGAGTGACTGGTTTACCCAACCATGTGGTCTGAGTGACTGGCTTACCCAACCATGTGGTCTGAGTGACTGGCTTACCCAACAATGTGGTCTGAGTGACTGGCTTACCCAACCATGTGGTCTGAGTGACTGGCTTACCCAACCATGTGGTCTGAGTGACTGGCTTACCCAACCATGTGGTCTGAGTGACTGGCTTACCCAACCATGTGGTCTGAGTGACTGGCTTACCCAACCATGTGGTCTGAGTGACTGGCTTACCCAACCATGTGGTCTGAGTGATTGGCTTACCCAACCATGTGGTCTGAGTGACTGGCTTACCCAACCATGTGGTCTGAGTGACTGGCTTACCCAACAATGTGGTCTGAGTGACTGGCTTACCCAACAATGTGGTCTGAGTGACTGGCTTACCCAACCATGTGGTCTGAGTGACTGGCTTACCCAACCATGTGGTCTGAGTGACTGGCTTACCCAACCATGTGGTCTAAGTGACTGGCTTACCCAACAATGTGGTCTGAGTGACTGGCTTACCCGACAATGTGGTCTGAGTGACTGGCTTACCCAACAATGTGGTCTGAGTGACTGGCTTACCCAACCATGTGGTCTGAAATTGCCCAACAAAGGGGACGTAATTGTTGTATCCACTGCCTGGTAAGTTACTCTTCTCCGCCTCTTGTGATCTTCTCTGTAGTGTTGGGTTACTATGTATTGTTGTCTTGTGGGCGGTGGGCGGCGGGTTCTTGGTACGGGGCGACGGGTGGTGGGAACTGGGTGGCAGACGCTTCGAAGTTTCACTAAGAACCTACCTTGTTCTAAATGTGGTTGCTGGGGTCGAATTTCAGCTCCTGGCCCTGCTCCTTCACCGGCCGCTACTGAGTGCACACCCTCTTGGCTTCGAGTCTTAGTGTGGGCCAGTAGGTCTACTGCAGTGTTCCTCCATTCTTAAGTACTTCTTCTTAAAGCTATGTATGGATCCTGCTTCTAAACCTCTACTTGCCAGGTATTTCCTCCTCCTGACTACTCGCGAGGCTGAAGAAATACTTCCTGAAATCCTCGTGAGTTATCTGTTTTCAACTTCCAGATGTACCCTCGTCTCCCTGCTTCCAGTCTATCTAACAATCGAAAGAGCGTCTACCTGGAGGGTATTCCGGGGATCAACGCCCCAGCGGCCCGGTCCATGACCAGGCCTGGTGGATCCGGGACTGAGCGTTCAAACATTTCGAGTATTGAAATATAAATAACAGTGGAACATTGGTTGAAGTGGATGTAGTAGAATGACAAGAACACTGCCGATAAATAAAGTAAAGATACAGAGCAAGAGGAGCTGTTCCAGGAAACAGTTTAGCTTCAGTGTCAACTTCAGCAAGTGGTACACAGGATGTGGTGTTGGTAAACCATACCCCCGGCCGGGATTGAACCCGCGGTCATAGAGTCTCAAAACTCCAGCCCGTCGCATTAGCCACTAGACCAGTCTCAAAACTCCAGCCCGTCGCATTAGCCACTAGACCAGTCTCAAAACTCCAGCCCGTCGCATTAGCCACTAGACCAGTCTCAAAACTCCAGCCCGTCGCATTAGCCACGAGACTGGTCTAGTGGCTAACGCGACGGGCTGGAGTTTTGAGACTCTATGACCGCGGGTTCAATCCCGGCCGGGGGTATGGTTTATTTGCAATCGTGTCATTACGATTTCTTGAGTCAAGTTGTGGTGTAGGTGTTTTGTGTGTCAGTACAAATGGGCATATGGTTCTCCTGAAGAGGGACTGAGCGGTGTTAATGCTGCAGTTTTGTAATTGTAGCGTACGCTCGTCTCTGGCACGACAGTGATGAGTGAATGATGATGAAAATTTTTCTTTTTCGGGCCACCCTGCTTTGGTGGGAAACGGCCGATGTGTTTATAAAAAATAAATAGTTCGCCTGAAGAGGGACTGAGTCACACGATGACTCGCTCAATAGAAATAAGTCACTTTGACTTTTAAGGGTTATCCCAGGTTCTCTACACATATGCTGCTATGTATAATAATCCATATAACTGTATTTGTGTATACCTCAATAAAATTGCATATCTCACTAAGACCTTCCACCGGCTTACCGGTCCACAACGTAAAGAATAATATTACAGCCAAACAGGGTGATGACAGATGCCCTGTTACATCTGTCACTACCATACCACTCAGGACCTGTCCTCACAGTCTGTGATGGAGTATACGAGTTGTAGTCACTAGTCCGTGAAAGCTGTTAGTGTTATAAGACACGTCTTTATGTCCTCATCTTGTCGGTATTATATACCATTCATGTACGCGTGAATCACGTGTAAGAGAGAGAGAGAGAGAGAGAGAGAGAGAGAGAGAGAGAGAGAGAGAGAGAGAGAGAGAGAGAGAGAGAGAGAGAGAGAGAGAGAGAGAGAGAGAGCCTGGTGGATCAGGGCCTGGATGATCAGGCCCTGATCCACCAGGAGGCCTGGTCATGGACTGGCCCGCGGGGGCGTTGATCCCCTGAATACCCTCCAGGTAGACTTCAACATTAAGACCCTAGAAAGATCTTAGGATAAAGTCCCTGGTGGACAACAAGGTCTTCATAAATAAAAGGCCACAACCCGCATACTGTCTTGTATACGGTGGGAATATTCCGTCACTGGACTACCTACCAGGTGTAAGGGGTCTTGATTGAAGAAATTGTACATATCGTTCCTTCCACTGGATCAAATCTGATTACCTCCCATTTACCCGCAGACGCTTAATGACACTTGTGGGTTTTAGCGCTTCCCAATCAATAGCTTCACATTACAATATCAAGATCATACAATATACTCATAGATATATCAAGATCATGCAATATATTTATCAATACAATATCAATGTCATATAACACACACATACACACAGGAGGGATAGGGGAGACATGATGACGACATACAAAATACTGCGTGGAATAGACAAGGAGGACAGAGACAAGATATTCCAGAGTGGGGACACAGAAACAAAGGGTCACTCTTGGAAGTTGAAGAGTCAGATGAGCCACAGGGATGTTAGGAAGTATTTCTTCAGTCACAGAGTGGTCAGGAAGTGGAATAGTCTGGCGAGCGATGTAGTGGAGGCAGGAACCATACACAGCTTTAAGACGAGGTATGATAAAGCTCATTGAGCAGGGAGAGAGAGGACCTAGTAGCGGTCAGTGAAGAGGCGGGGCCAGGAGCTGAGTATCGACCCCTGCAACTACAATTAGGTGACTACACACATACACTGGAGTACGAAGGAGAGCAAATTAAAACTCATCTCTAAACTTACCTTTAATCTTCCTTAAGACAGCTTGATAAACAAAACAAACAGCATTAAAACACGCCACACAGCTCAACTCAATGGATGGGAAATCAAGCAACACAACACTTGTGTTTATTTAGGAAAAATAAATCAACACAGTTTTACAAAATAAAGTTTACCAGCAGATTTAGTTAAGTTTAAAGTCCCTTAAAGGCTCTTTATAAGCACCAATAAGCGTGTGCAAAATAAAGCAGATGATATACAATATAAAAGTTAATAAATATAACATTTTATTGTTGGAATCAGTAAAGTATTGTGCCGAGCAAGCCAAATAAATGTGCACGTTAGAGAAATAAATTGTTGTTGTTGGTTTTAACAAGTGGGAGTAATTTAGCAATAACAGAATCACCGGTGTTTATAACATTAGTGTAAAGACAAAGAGTAGCGTTAATATCATTATTAAAATAATGGTTACGGAGGGGTAAAGTTGCAGCAACAGATGAAGCAACAGCAGCACCGAGTAGCGGAAGAGAGGTGATGTTATTGCAACAAGAAATGCAACAGCAGAAATGTTAAAAGAGGAGGAGGATAGGGGGCGAAACGTTGTCAATAAACGATAGCATTGTACTGTATCTGTGTTTAATTTTCCAGAGATGACAATGCTAATAATAACACTTCTGACACTACTAATGACACTACTAATAACTCTATTAATAACACTAGCGCCTGTGTTACTAGCGGAGAGTCAACAAAGTGACGTCAAGATCTAAGTAGTGTGTGTTATCAATGGTTTAGAAAACCGATAAATTGAAGAATAAAACACTTGTGCAACATTTGGGAATCTTTATTGAGGAAACGTTTCGCCAGCCAGTGACTTCTTCAGTCCAGTACAGAAAAGAATGGTGGAAGATGAGGAGAATGAGCTAATCAGTCCCTCAACCTTGAGTCGACATGTTCATCAATCTTGACTGATGGACTGAACACATCAACTCCAGGCTGTGGGACTGACTGCCTCATTCTCCTCATCTTCCACCGTTCTTCTCTGTACTGGACTGAAGAAGCCACTAGCTGGCGAAACGTCTCCTCAATAAGAACATAAGAAAGAGTCCCAGATGTTGCATAAGTCTCTCATTCTTCAACTAACTAATATTATTAGTAACAAATCATCTTCAACATTGTAAGAGGCGTTTACATTACTGCTCCTGGAATAACCATGATTCACACTCCTACACAAACATCTGAGATGAAGGAATTTCTGATATCTCTCATACTTAGTGTTTCTTCTGCTTCCGTCACACATCCACATCCTTCACAAGGTCTGCATCACACACGCTACACGTATTCCACTTCTCTTTAGACCTCCCTAGAGACATATTTAAACAGCAATACAACAGCTGTTTCTCCCAACTAATACACACACTTGAGATGAAGCTACACGATGTCTTGGACTACTGTAAAGTCCGTCAAGTTACGTTTTGAATCTGTGGGCAAGTTGTAAATTGTTGTGTATCCAACTTTCTTAGAGAGACGTTGCGACACTTGTGAGCGAAACATCGCGCAAATTTCTCGCTTATTGTGCACCAGGTTAGTAAATGTTGTGTCATCATACGCGTGAAAAACGGATTCAGAAACACGGCACTGTGATTTGCATTTTTCTAAGTTCCTATCCTAAGTTGCCATATCCATCTCTTCCATCTTTCTGTACTTCTAAAAGTAACCATCCTGCAAAAGATCCACGCTAAACCATCTCCTGACTACTACACTACATTATATCAACACTTAGCTTCCTCTCAGTCACATTCTAACATGCAAACACTTACATACACGCCCCAGGAACAATATTTTCTTCTGCTGCTTCCACAAGCAAGGCACAAAGGAGCCTCATAAGGTTAAATTTAACCAAGCCACAAGACTTAAGGCGTCATCTTAGTCCAGGACACCGTTGGCTGAATCAATTACTTTGTGCAGCTACCTACGCTACACTGGGATACCGATGGTTGTACCACTACAATGGGACACCGATGGTTGTACCACTACACTGGGACACCGATGGTTGTACCACTAGTGTCTAGTGTACCTATCTACGCTACACACAATAATAACCATGACGTAGCATCTGCTGTAACTGTAATCAGATCAGCAAAATATCGTTATTTATAGGAGAATACTATCAAAGAGAGCAGTACCCAGAGGCAGTAAAGTGGAAATAACAGAGGCGAAAAATGAGCAATCGAGCAAAAGGAGACTCGAGCAAAAAGAGAAGAATCGAGCGCAAGGAGAATCGAACGTAAGAAGAATCGAGCATAAAGAGAAGAATCAAGCATAAGCAGAAAAATCGAGCATAAAGAAAAGAATCGAGCATAAGGAGGAGAATTAGAAAGCACATTGGGAATGGATAATCATAATCCCACAAGAGACAACAACAACAGCAGAGTAAGTTATAACACAAGAAGCAGCAGCAGCAGCAGCAGTAGTAAGTTAGTATCACACATTAGCAGATTATATTGGCCTAACTTACCTTTCTCATGGCCAGCGACAAGGTCACCAGTTTAACTACGTTATTATGCTACGCTAAACACTTCGTTTGGTTCAAACCTTTGATGTGTAATGCACTAGTTTCAACCTGTAAGACCTGCTACTTATACTCTAATGAAAATAATATGAGAACCCAAAACAATTACTAACACAAATAATACAAATGATGAACAGGACGTAATTTAGAGACACCCTTTGATGGCTTTTTTAGAATTTAAATTACAAAGAAAAAGTCTGGATCTGAAATTACAATTTGTTTAAAGCTATGGCCAACTTTGAGAGCACTCGGGAAAACTTGTGTTTCTCAAAACTATCCTTAATTATGAGTCTGTAACCAGACTCGTGCCAGGAATGTGTTCACTGTGAAGAGCAAAAAAACTGAACCAAATGACTCTGGATGAGACGATGACTAAATGATACCTTTGATATACCTATGATGAGTTCCAAGAGTCTTTCTACTCCCCAGAGCCCGGCCATGGGCGAGGCTCGTCTGGTGTTTGCCTGGTTAACCAGGGTGTTGCTGCTGGTGGTCCCCTGACTTACATATCCACAGCCTAGTTGAACTGGCACCTGAATATATCTGTAAATTTACCCAAAGACACCTCCCAGAGGGTCACTGCCCCCGTGACCAGATCCCAGACTAGGCCTCCAGGTTTAAGGCCTTGTCACTCAGGCTATTTTTGCTGACAACCAGCAGTTCAACACTGACACCACCGCTTGCTGCTCAGGAAATGACTTAAGGACCTTACCAAATTCTCTCTTGCTGACAGCCAGCGATCTGTCAGGTACCGTCGGCCAATCTCTTGCTTATAAAGAAAGTTTTTCGTGAACAGATTTGGGATTAATCCCTTCAACATTTTTCAGGTACAAAGTGCATCTTTGTCGCCTACGTCTCAGGTATACAGTTAACGGAACTTTAAGCCTTCCCAGCATTTCAGATGAAGATTTGAGAGGTTTTCTGTACACTCACCTTAAAAGGGGCTGTTAGTATACATCAACATTCCAGTCTAGAGAGAAGAAATAACAAGAGTACAACCAGTGGCTTGATATATCTTGTTTTCCACGTCCACGTTATCCGTTCTATACCGTTCTATAAATTTTACTGTGGCTGTGATAATAACACTGTTGTGATCCTTGAATGTAAGATCCGCAGACATTATCACTCTTACGTCTCTCACATTAATCTTTCGCTCCGCTCTGCAGTTTGAATTCATTTTAAACTCCGTTCCAGTTTCATTTCCTCAAAATTTTTCATAGCAGAGTAACTGAATTACATTCTCGCTCAACCACACATTATAGCTTTCTTTAGCCAACTGGAAGACCAGGTTAATACCATCTTGGAAGTTTATTGTGACACTGTTATACAAATTCTTATACCGACTACGAAGGATGATACAGTGCTATGACTTACATGTCTGTCTATGTCGGATATGAAATTAACTAAGAGAACTGTGTCTGGAGGAAGCAAGCTTTTCACCGTAGTAGCCTCCGATTTTACTGTGTTCACTATTACATTTCGGGTTCTATTAGAAAGTTATTCCTTTTATATCCATTTTGTGCACTATTGTACCATGACCACACTTGCCTACGGCTTTTGTAAAGCCGGTTATTATGTAACTGTCTTCCAGCGCATCCAAACTCACGTAGCAGTGATCCAGTAGTTGCGAGAGGCTGGAGCGACCTGCACTAAGCCCATGTTGCTCCCGGGTTATATAACCGTTGTCAACTGTTACTTTTTAAAATTCGGCGATACTGGTTCGTAGTTTTTTGCGGCTGTTTTGTGGAGTGGGACTAGTGATTTTTTATGAATGTGGGATGACGTTATAGTTTTTTTTTTTTTTAGTTCTTGGTGAATATGAATTATCACGAACTCGGGCACTGGGCATACTGCCCATGGCTTTTGTTTTTGAAGATGAGTAGAGTAAAAGTTTTGTCAGAAATTACGACAGAGAAATTATGTCGATAGAGTTTTCAGTTTCATTAGCGAACAATTCACTTGCGATGTCAATCTTTATTCCGAGTGATGTCTCACTGAACATAGAGTCAAACTGTGACTTCAACATGACGTACAACAGACCTGAATGAACTGACAGGGAAGGATAGAGGGATACTGTTTAAAATACGAGGATCGGAAAAAATATATGATAGCTGAAAACGCAGCCGAGACCCAGATAGTAAAGAAATGACTGTGCAGTAGAGATAAACTCCACAGCTATAAGAATAAGTATGATAGTGCATCAATAAAGTTTAAGAGGCGAAGCCAGGAGCCAAGGTTCGACCCCCAGCAAACACAAATCGGTGATCACACACATCTACTTCATATTTAAATTGCTGCCATGAAAGTCCTTGACACTCAGGCCAGGAACTGTGTATATTTAAACACTGAATATTCAGATACTCACACAATTCATAACTAATTTTATTTTTATCTGACTTCCTCCCCTCACATTATGGTTGGTAAATTGGGTTTAAAATCTATCGACTTCACGAGGGTCATTAAGGCTGCATATGGTAACTTATTACGCATCAGTCTAGAATATTTCTATCCCTAAAATACATGTGTTAGTTGTGATGGTTGTGTTGCATGTAGTAGTAGCAGTAGTAGTAGTAGTAGTAGTAGTAGTAGTAGTAGTAGTAGTAGTAGTAGTAGTAGTAGTAGTAGTAGTAGTAATAGTAGTGGTAGTAGTTACTAGTTGTTACAAAAGCTATGTATGGCTCCTGCCTCCACTACATGACTGAAGAAATGCTTCCAAACATCCCTGTGACTTGTCTGAGTCTTCAACTTACAATTGTGACCCCTGGTTGCTGTGTCCCATCTCTGGAACATCCTGTCTCTGTCCACCCTGTGTGTACTCACCTATTTGTACTCACCTATTTGTGGTTGCAGGGGTCGAGTCCTAGCTCCTGGCCCCGCCTCTTCACCGGTTGCTACTAGGCCCTCTCTCTCCCCGCTCCATGAGCTTTATCAAACCTCGTCTTAAAACTGTGTATGGTTCCTGCCTCCACTACGTCATTTTCTAGGCTATTCCACTGCCTTACAACTCTATGACTGAAGAAATACTTCCTACTATCTCTCTGACTCATTTGTGTCTTCAACTTCCAATTGTGGCCTCTTGTTTCTGTGTCCCCTCCCTGGAACATCCTGTCTTTGTCCACCTTGTCTATTCCACGCAGTATTTTATATGTCGTTATCATGTCTCCCCTGACCCTCCTGTCCTCCAGTGTGGTCAGGCCGATTTCCCTTAATCTTTCTTCATAGGACATTCCCCTTAGCTCTGTAACTAACCTTGTCGCAAACCTTTGTACTTTCTCTAGTTTCTTGACGTGCTTTATCAAGTGCGGGTTCCAAACAGGTGCTGCATACTCCAGTATGGGCCTGACATACACGGTGTACAGTGTCTTGAATGATTCCTTACTAAGGTATCGGAATGCTGTTCTCAGGTTTGCCAGGCGCCCATATGCTGCAGCAGTTATCTGATTGATGTGTGCTTCCGAAGACATGCTCGGTGTTATACTCACCCCAAGATCTTTCTCCTTGAGTGAGGTTTGCAGTCTTTGGCCACCTAGCCTATACTCTGTCTGTGGTCTTCTGTGCCCCTCCCCCATCTGTGTGTGTGTGTGTGTGTGTGTGTGTGTGTGTGTGTGTGTGTGTGTGTGTGTGTGTGTGTGTGTGTGTGTGTGTGTGTGTGTGTGTGTGTGCGTGTGTGTGTACATGTACTCACCTATATGTGGTTGGAGGGGTCGAGTCACCCTAGGTAATCCTAGATAATGTATGTAAGTTTATTCAGGTAAAACATATATGAGTGCTAATATTGTGTGTGTCCTCCTGACCACTGAAAATGTCTTATGTATTGATCGCCTAAATAAAAGTTGCCAATTAGAATTAATTAACTAATATTTTTATCCATATTAGATAAGTTTCCCAGAGAATGTTGACATTCTCTGAGAATTTAGAAAGAAAACGGAATCACTATGGGTAACCTCAAGAATCACTGTGTCAATCCCAGGGATAAGATAAGAGAGAGAGAGAGATAACATAGAGATAAGATTTGTCGCATTTTTTTTTAACCCGGGGAAGTGTTAGCCACCTAGGATAACCCAAGAAGTTAGTGCGTCATCGAAGACTGTCTGTCTTATTTCCACTGCGGCCCTTTAATCTTATTCTCCAGGACGTGAACCACACCAGTCCACTAACACCCAGGTACCTACTTATTGCTAGGTGAAAAGGGACAGCAGGTGTAAGGTGACTAACACCAGGTGCCTATTTACTGCTTGCTGAAAGGGACAGCAAGTGTAAGGAAATATGCCCAACGTGTCCACCCATGACAGGGAATGAACTACGAACACTCAGTATGTGAGGCAAGTGCGTTGTCAACAGAGCCACTAAGATAGGTTTTATTTAGGTTCTCTACATGTGGTTTTGCAGACTTTTGCATCTTTCTATAATAGCTGCAATAATGAATAAAAGTTACACTCATTCACTGATCCCTCGAATTGTACTCTCAGGAACATAGCCAGGGAAGAAGATGCATAATATACACCTTGAAAAATTGGAGAGGGACTGATCCCAAATCTGTGCACAGAGATCACTCTCCTTGAAATTAAAAGGACTGACAGACGGTGCAAAATACCCTAAATGAAAAACAGGGGTACAATGAATACACTAAGAGATAACTTAGTAAGTATACAAGGACTAAGATTTTTCAATATCCTCCATTCGGTGAGTTGCTTACAATCATATTATTACGATTTCGCGAGTCACCCTTCCTTCCTACGAAAGGCAAGATATAAACAGAATCCTGGCTATCTCCAAGAATCGATCTGTAGTATATATGTTGCAGGCTGCGTACTGCTAGTATCAACAGCCTGGTTAATCTGGCTATCCACAGTGAGGCCTGATCTAAGAGTGGGCCAAAGGGGCGGAACCCCCTGAAATCGACTCCATTATTATTATTATAATCAAGGGGGAAGCGCTAAACCCGGAGGATTATACAGCGCCTGGGGGGGGGATGTGGAAGGCATTCAGGCTTAATTCGGGGAACTGGAGCACAGATCCAATTCCCTAAATCAAGAGCCCCTCACCAACATCAAGGAACCTTCCTTGAGGGGGAAATCGACTCCAGATAGACTCCAAAGAATGCTAAATTTACCTTAGTTAATGATGCAACCGTTTTCTTTGATACAAGAATAAAAGAAAATGGATATATTTCATGGTTGACTGAAGGACATAATACAGTCTTTTCATTGGTGTTATGAATATATATATATATACACATTAAGTGACATTAAGTGACAGGAGGCCTGGTCACAGACCGGGCCGCGGGGGCGTTGACCCCCGGAACTCTCTCCAGGTAAACTCCAGACTGCATTAAACCAAATTTATGATCAGAACCCATATAAGGAAACAGAGCTCTTTATAAAATTTAAAGATTTGGAAAATGCATACGATAGAGTAGATAGGGAAGGGATGCGGCTAGTGTTTTAAATGTATATAAGTGGTAAGCTGTTGAAAACTATTAGTTTTTATAAGGAGACTGAGGCTCAGGTCAGGGTGTGTGGGAGAGAAGAGTTAAGATAAGATAAGATAAGATTTCGTTCGGATTTTTAACCCCGGAGGGTTAGCCACCCAGGATAACCCAAGAAAGTCAGTGCGTCATCGAGGACTGTCTAACTTATTTCCATTGGGGTCCTTAATCTTGTCCCCCAGGATGCGACCCACACCAGTCGACTAACACCCAGGTACCTATTTGCTGCTAGGTGAACAGGACAACAGGTGTAAGGAAACGTGTCGGAATGTTTCCACCCGCCGGGAATCGAACCCGGGCCCTCCGTGTGTGAAGCGGGAGCTTTAGCCACCAGGCCACCGGGCCTGTTTGTATTTGACGCAGTGCTTTTGGGAGATTGAAAAAAGTAGTGGCAGAAGTTGATGGAGAGTCTTAAAAATACGTGTAAGTGAAGCTTAATGTAAACACGGGAAAGAGGAAGGTGCTCAAAGTGGATGTTTAAAGAACTTAATATTACAGGCCAGAGAGCAAGAATGGAGGAAGTGTTTGTATTCAGATACTCTGGAAGGAATGCGTCATTAGACAAGTCTGTGAAAGATGAAGTAAAACACATAATAAGTGAGGGGAAACAACGTAGCAGGAGTGCTGAGGAGTCTCTGGAAACGGAGCAGAATGTCACTGAATACAAAAAAGGTGAATATAAGTGACATCGCTTTTGTATATGCGTGTGCAGCATGTAGGAGGCTGGAGGCAGTGTAGGTGTTATGTCCGAGCTCAGTGTCTAGTGTGAATAAAGAATAATAATAAAAAAAATACTGTGGCTGGAACAATGCACCAAAAGGCCACACCGAGAAGAACCTTATGACGACGTTTCGGTTGCGAACCAAAGCATCGTCATAAAGAGTATAAGTGCTAGTTTTTTGGTGAATTTGGATTGAGTATTACGCAGACAATAAAAAAACATGAAAAAAAGTTAGAGGCTAATGTAGTGGTATAAGGTGCGACTGAATTAATGGAAGGGTGAATGCTGAGATGGTTCAGTCATGTGGGAAAGGTAGATACATTATAAGTTGGTTAACAGCATGTGTGTGTCTGGGATGGATGGCAGCAGGTATGACTGAGGGAGAGTGGTTTCTAGGATTTAATATGCTACTGGAGTGTGAGCTGTGGCACTAATGATGTTTAATGTGTTTTCTCTTTTACAGGCCACCCTTCCATGGTGGGAAACAACCAGTATTAAAATTAAAAAAAATGAATTCAACAGAGAAAAATAGAGGTTTGTGTGATAAGGGTTGGATATGAGGAGGACTTGCAAAGTATTGGGAGAGTAGGCCTGCTGCATTGTGTCTCTATTCTTATGTTCCTATGGGAAGCTTAGTAGAGCACCAAGACAAAGTTTAGGCGTAAACTTGACCAACGGAGTGGAGCCTACCACCTGGGAGGCTGATGGAGCTCCACCTGAGTGTGTGGTAATCAATAAACAATGCTTACACCTCCAGCGGCTCACTGCTGCCTCCGCTTCTCCCACCATGTCTCAGCTTTAAACGCACTCCTGACCTTCCTGACCCCAGCCCTGACCTCAGTACCGACTTCCTTGACCCCAATCCTGACCTTAGTACTGACCTCTCTAACCTCAGTCCTGACCCGTGGCGTGGCCATGAACTCTGGCTTCCCTGGCCCCACTTCTAACATTAATCTTACTCCCCTGACCTCAATCATGACCTCTGACCCTGGCCCCGAATTTAGTCCCGGCCCTTGCCCTTTTTGACTTGTTCCTAGCCCCTACCGTCCATGAAATCGAATCTAAGCAAAAACTGATGCCTCCACACGCCTCTTCTCTTCCGACATAAATATCCTCTGACAATTATTTTGAATTCAGTCTGACTTATATATATCGTATATAGTTCCAACGTCAATATTTGTACTCTTAATTCAAGTGAAAATGCAACGAGGTTTTTCTCTACAGCTGAACAAAAATAACAGAGTAACACAACGCTTTATTGAAACACACGACGGACGGAAATTAAAATTATTTCCTTGCCGCTTATAGTCTAATTTTGAATATGGTACAAATAAAAAAAAATCCTTTAGGTTCTGCACACTCACGTTTTCCACTCCGAAAATTTGTAAACAAAGCATTTTTTTTTAAGTCTAATAAAATAAATTTACTGCTCGAAACGACCATAAATAATTTAAGCAAGCTTAAGCACGAGCATGCGCGCGCACGCACACACACACACACACACGCTCCTGAAAAAAACACGTTGCAGAACAAGTGTTTTTTTCTGGGTAAGCGTCCCGGCCTTTCCATCACTAAGAGCGTTCTCACATCAATGGGTTCTCCCATCAGTGGGTTCTCACGTCAGAGGTTCTCATACGAGAAGGTTCTTACCTTTAGTGTAAGTGGTTCCGTTGGCCTGGTGAGAGAAGGGATACTGGAGCCGGTCTCTCGGGAGAAGAGCCTCGCTCTCCGGGTACCGGTAGTTCTCGTAGCCCCGTACGCTCCCTTCCCGGTAGCCGGAGCCGCTACCGTCTGTGGTGTAGCCATCGCGGGGGTCCGAGTCCACGGAAGGCCGGTAGCCTCCCCGGTAGTCATAGTGGTAGTCCTCGGCGTTGCGGTAGCGGTGTCGGGGACTGGTGCCGTACCGCTGCTGACCAGTGAACTCCCGGTCGCTCCGATGGTAGTCCCGTGGCCCTGTCGAGTAGTCTCTAGCACCATCCTGATAGTCTCTAGCACCGTCGGGGTAGTCTCTAGCACCGTCGTAGTCCCTAGCACCGTCAGGGTAATCCCTAGCCCCACTCTGGTAGTCTCTGGGTCCGGTGTTCACTCCTCTGGGGCTGTTCTGGCTACTATCTACCAATCCACTGTGGTAGGGGGGCGGGTCGTGTTGATAGTCCTTTCCTAAACTATGGTAGTCCCTAGGACCACTCTGGTAGTCCCTAGGACCGTTCTGGTAGTCCCTGGGACAGTTCTGGTAATCCCTGGGACCGTTCTGGTAGTCCCTGGGACCGTTCTGATACCCCAATGGACCGCTCTGATAGTCCCCACCACCTGTTGGATAGTCCACGGGTCCATTGAGGTATTCCCTGGATCTGCTTTGGAAGTCTCTAGTGCTCTGATAGTCTCTGTTGGCCCCGCGCATCGGATAGTCCCTAGTAGCAGTGGGATAGTTGTGATATTCTGGAGGGTAGTTGTACCGAGGAGGGTACGGCGGCTGCTGCTGCTGTTGTTGCTGCTGCTGTTGTTGCAAGTACGAATGTTGGGAGCGCAATTCGTCCTCTGGGTAGCGTCGGGCGTCGCTGAAGTAACTCATAGTGGAACTGATACCCCGAGATTTCTTCATGCGTGTTGGGGCGCACGTCGAGGAGTGTGGGTACGGGAGTGTGGGCTCCGTCCACCGTCGCCTAACTTCACCTCGCCATTATCTGAAACAAAGAGACACCTCGTTAGCGGAGGGTTTAAAGTGTAACGACTACACGAGGGTTATTAAGGCAGCATGTAAAACTGTTTACCACCAGGATTAAGGTGAACTCTCAGTGCATATACACTGTAGAGACATACACCTCTCTGGGTGTATACACCCCTTGATACAGCTATACACACTGATTATATCCCACGGCTTATGACGTGCTGGCCTTTAAGCATAAAATATTTATTAATAATAAGTTTTAATTATACAGCCCGCCTCCCATTTCGGGTCGAAAAAAGTTTTTGTGTACTAAGCACATTTACACTTGTGTGAGTATACTCACTAATTTTACACTTGTTTGTGTGTCTGTGTATGTATACTCGCCCCTTTTACTGATCAATATGTTCAGTCTTGAACATATTAAAACAAGGTTATAAGTGGAAAATAATTAACTAACTTTGACGAAGCCTTGATTAAGATATAACCTAATTAAAAGGTTCACAAGTTTTGTATCTTGGTCAGTGTAATAAATGTCCAGGTTAATGATATGAGGGAACATATAAATGTCCAGGTTAATGATATGAGGGAACATATAAATGTCCAGGTTAATGATATGAGGGAACATATAAATGTCCAGGTTAATGATATGAGGGAACATATAAATGTCTAGGTTAATGATATGAGGGAACATATAAATGTCCAGGTTAATGATATGAGGGAACATATAAATGTCCAGGTTAATGATATGAGGGAACATATAAATGTCCAGGTTAATGATATGAGGGAACATATAAATGTCCAGGTTAATATGAGGGAACATATAAATGTCCAGGTTAATGATATGAGGGAACATATAAATGTCCAGGTTAATGATATGAGGGAACATATAAATGTCCAGGTTAATGATATGAGGGCACATACAAATGTCCAGGTTAATATGAGGGAACATACAGATGTCCAGGTTAATGATATAGAGGAGCACATAGATTCAGTGGTCCATAACATGCGGGAACGTATAAAGTTTGAGAAGAAGAATCTACACCCAAAACATTTAAGAATGTATTAAATGTGCTACATAAATTTAGGATGGACGAAATATAAAGGCCTGGTGATAATGAACAAAAGGCTACTACTACTGAGAACATACGTTTATGGTGACGAGATGTATGGTGCATTAACATAGTCGTGCACTATCTTCTGAGTTGTGTGGGGGATGAGATACAATTTTTGACCCAGTTTATGACGGAATACTGGTTACACGGGCATAAACGTACCTGGTTTTAAAACTGTGCATGGAATCTGGTCTGGGACTGGGCAGGGGAAGGGGTTGACCCCCATCCTGAAACCACTTCCATTTAAACTCTATTTAAATCACTTCCTAGTCTAGCTCGTTTAATTTTCTCCACTGCCCTGAGGCTAAATTAATACTTCCTGAAGTCCCTGTGTCTCGTCTGAGAAATAAGTTTCACCATCACTTCCTTATTCCACGTCTCCTAATCCCGAACAGCAAGTTTCTGTCAACCCTGTCAGATCCTCGTACAAATACCTACGTCGTAATTATGTCTGTCCCGAATGTCTTCTCCAGAATCTCAGGTTAAGTTTCTTTCGTTTTCCTTCGCAGTTCATTTTTCTTAGTTGTGGGAATACTCTCGTTGCATTATTATTATTATTATTATTATTATTATTATTATTATTATTATTATTATTATTATTATATCTGCATCAAGAATCCTTTCCTAGAATCACTACACATCCATGAAGAGAGAAAACAGATGCTGGACAACCTGTGATGACTGTCGAGAGATACTGAACAATTTCTCTATGAGAGAACACACTGGCGTGCTCTTAGCGAGGGAGATATTAGTTTCTCAGGAAACTAGAGAGTGTGACAGGCATTGCGAAAGGTCAGGTGTTACCGTGTACACCTATAATCCTATTTTGCCTAATGGCTTTTCATATTTTCCCGGCTTGTATTATGCAAATGAAACACTATTTTGACACGACGACAACGATGATGATGATGATGATGATGATGATGATGGTGAAGCTGAAGAATATGATGGTTTAAAGTAATCGACACAGGGTAACCATTTACCAATTTTCTTCGTTAACATTTGATTTTCTGTTTTACTGTTTACATTACGTTTTCTATTATCTCAACATGCCCACTCACTCGGCACCTGCACCAGAATCATGGAATGCTCCATTTATAAGGAAGTGAAAAGTACCACTAGCACGAACCCTCAGTATTCTCTGGAGAAAGAGCCTAGATCTAGGGAGAAGTACCAGAGACCTTAAACAAGTGCAGACATAGGTCCTTTGCATAAGGGAGGTAGTAGAGCACTTGCTAAAAACTACAGACTAGCAGCCCTAACTTCTCACATTATAAAAATCTTTGAAAGAGTGATGAGACGGCAGCACAACCGGCATAACCCAAATCAGCATGGCTTTAGAGCAGAACGATCATGCCTGTCATAGCTGCTGAACCATTATGACAAAATTACGGAAGCGTTGGAAGACGACCAAAAAGCAGATGTGATTTGCATAGATTCTGCAAAGGTGTTTGACAAATGCAATCATGGAGTGATAGCGTACAAAATGAGGGCTACAGGCACAACAAGTACTAAGGTCCAGAATCAGCGAGGTAAAAAGCTCAGCTCACCAAGGCATCGTCCTGGCACCTTTGCTGTTTCTCATCATTATAGCAGACATAGATAAAAACACCCATCACAGTTTTGTATCATCATTTGCAAATGACACTAAAATAAGCATGACAGTCACTACGGTAGAAGACACTGAAAAATTACAGGAAGATATAAGCAGTGTTTTCCAGTGGGCAGTGGAGAACAACATGACGTTCAGTGGTGATAAGTTCCAGCTGCTTAGGTATGGAAAGAATGAAAAACTCAAAAGGAACACTGAATACAAAACAGAGCGAAAGGAACACGTGAAATATTTGGGAATTATGTCAGATGACCTTTCTTTCAAAGAACATAATAAGACAAAGATCACGACAGCCAGGAGGATGACGGGGTGGGTATTGAGAACCTTCAATACAAGGGAATACTGCTCAGTACTGACGGCCCCGTTCAAAGCAGGGGAAATATCAGAGTTGGAACAAATACAGAGATCGTTTACGGCTCACATAGAACCAGTAAAGCACTTAAATTACTGGAAACGCCTTAAAGTCTTGAACATGTACTCACTAGAGCGGAGGAAAGAGAGATACATGATAATATATGCCTAGAAAGTACACGAGGGCCTGGTCCCAAATCTGTACATTGTCATAACAACATACTGGAGTGAGAGATATGGGAGGAAATGCAAAATAAACCCAGTGAGGAGCAGGGGCGCGGTGGGCACAATAAGGGAACACTGTGTCAACAATCGTGGTCCCAGAATTTTCAAAATCTTACCAGAAGATAACAGAAACATGGCTATTACAACTGCAGAAGCCTTCAAGAGGAGACTGGACGAGTATCTTCACTAAGTGCCGGATCAGCCAGGCTGTGATGGGTATGTAGGGCAGCGGGCCTCCAGTAGCAACAGCCTGGTCGACCAGGCAAGCACCAGACGAGCCTGGCCCACGGCCGGGCTCCTGGAGCAGAGAGACTCTCGAAACTCATCAAAGGTAAATCAACATTACGTTTTCTCTTGTTTATATTTCGCTTTCTGTTCCATTACTAACATTGCGTTTTCTCCTGTATCACTAACATTACGTTTTCTATCATACTGCTAACATTACCTTTTCTATAACATTACTAACATTACGTTTTCTATTACTTTGCTAACTCCATTTTCTGCTGTATCGCTAACATTACATTTTCTCTCACACTGCTAACATTGTTTTCTATCGCAATGTTTACACAGCGTTTTCTATCGTATTTCTAAAATTACGTTTTCTTTGGCATTGTTTATACTAAATTTTCTCTGCCGTGTTTCAGTCAGCCTCTCACATCTGCTTCTCCGAGTTTACTGACATATTGGAAACCGATTACTGAGCGCTTCTCTGCATATTAGATCTCCAAGACTGCTTCTAACAGCCCAGAGTGTGCTCACGGAATATATATATATATATATATATATATATATATATATATATATATATATATATATATATATATATATATATATATTATTGTAACCAACCACGAACGAGTGGTATTAATCAATAACAACACTGCGACTAGCCAAGGACTCGAACCTATGCTGCTTTGGCCCGCCTCATGGTGAGCGAAAACACATGACGTTCTAACCCACAGGACCACGCAAAACTACAAGAATAGCGCACTCAGCCAAGCTAGGTGTTTTACCGTCATCCGAGGACATACGGTGGTGTGGGTGCCTCTGGCTAATTTCATTTTACTCCCTTTAATGTATTAGCCCAACGAGCAGTATTTTATATTATTGTAACCACGAACCAGTGGTATTGATCAATAACAACACTGCGACTAGCCAAGGACTCAAACCCATGCTGCTTTTTTCCCGCCTCATGCTCGTTGGGCTTGTACACCAAACAGGGAGTAGAATGAAATTAGCTCAGAGGCACCCACATTACCGTATATCCTCGGATTACGGTAAAACACATAGCTTGGCTGGGTGCATCATTCTTGTAGGATTGCATGGTCCTGTGGGTTAGAGCGTCATGTGTTTTCGCTCAACATGAGGCGGACCAAAGCAGGATGGGTTCAAGTCCTTGGCTAGTCGCAGCGTTGTTACTGATATATATATATATATATATATATATATATATATATATATATATATATATATATATATATATATATATATATATATATATATATATATATATGCAATAAGATCACAGTAAACAGGTGATTTTAGAATATGCAAAACAACCACTCTGAAAGAATAGATTAATTCCAAGCGCTTTCGTGACTACTCACATTATCAAGGAACTATGAAAGTAAAGCATCCAAGGAAGCTATATAAGGGGTCTGGCCAGCACCTCACTATCAGATCCCACAACGGTTAAACACCTGACGCGCGCCGGCCCAACTGGACAGGTCCTTTGCACAACCCACCAACAAACTATTCTACCCAAGAAAATTTTTAAAAATTATTATTTGTCCAGTGTATTATTAAATTCTTCCCAAATTCTATTAATTATAAATGGATCTAATTTATATAAACCAAAGGAAATATTCATATTATTGTCAAAACTGCTTTTTATGAAACAAGATTCAATTATATTCCTGTCGACCATGGACTTGCTTGATACTACTTTCTCAACTTTTTGAAAATCAATTGGATGGTTAAAATCTCTTACATGAATAAATAGAGCATTGGAATCTTGTCCAGTTCTAATGCTATATTTATGTTGTTTTAATCTTAGTTCGAGATTTTTACCAGTTTGACCGTAATAAACTTTATCGCAAATTTTACAAGGAATCTTATAGACACATCCATCAGCATTTTGGGGGGAATTCTTTATCAAAAGTTTTTTTACTGTATCAAGATTTTTGATAACAACTTTAATATTAAAAGCTTGGAATTAATCTATTCTTTCAGAGTGGTTGCATATATATATATAATATATATATATATATATATATATATATATATATATATATATATATATATATATATATATATATATATATATATATATATATAATGTGCAGAGAATAATTCCTGGCAACACTAACTTGTTCAACATCATTTTTAAACTCTTTATAGAGTCCTTTAAAAATCACTGAAAGTAGACGAGATACATACCTACCTATACTCATCTATATACGGGTTAATTCAAAATCTGCACACTGTTCTTTGCAAGAGTAGGAAATATAGCGGAACAAATGAAGCATAGCTCTTATGAAAAGTTAAGCCCTTATATAATGAATACGACACATGTGCAACACTCAGGTAATCTTTACTGCCGAAACGACTTGCCTGCACAGAAGGCTTCTACAGTCGAATACGGGAGAAATGTTTTGGTAATAAAGCTACCCAAGAGTCGCACACGAGTCTTATTCATCAAATAACGTCCGTAGAAATGTAAGAGAGATTTACCGAGAGATTCTCGCGGTCTTCAAGAGTGACCTTGACAAGTGCGTCTCTTCAGTGTGAGGGAGGGAGTAGCCGGAAGCTGGTGATGGGATCTTCATTTAAGGAATTGGATCGTAACTACCTCTCATTACCAAAGATCTCTCTCTCTCTCTCTCTCTCTCTCTCTCTCTCTCTCTTTCGTCCTCAACATCCAGCACCTCCGCTGGTAAGAGCTGACAACGCTAGTGTTTACCAAAGCTTCATCCAGTGCTGCAAAAATTCTTCGATATTTCAAGCCAACCCCCTCATATTTTTTACACTTGACTTCCTTCCTATAACCAGTGAACCAGAACACTAACCAGTGAACCAGAACACTAACCAGTGAACCAGAACACTAACCAGTGAACCAGAACACTAACAAGTGAACCAGAACACTAACCAGTGAACCAGAACACTAACCAGTGAACCAGAACACTAACCAGTGAACCAGAACACTAACCAGTGAACCAGAACACCAACAAGTGAACCAGAACACTAACCAGTGAACCAGAACACTAACAAGTGAACCAGAACACTAACCAGTGAACCAGAACACTAACCAGTGAACCAGAACACTAACAAGTGAACCAGAACACTAACCAGTGAACCAGAACACTAACAAGTGAACCAGGGAACCAAAACTTGCGTGAAGTCTTTCTAATGCGACTCTTCACCTAAACCCACAAAAGTTTAGCGAGATAAACTGCATAAAGCTGATCTGAAAATATGAAGACATTAATCTAGACTAGGCAGGGAAGGTAAAAAAAAAAAAAGAGGCTTTCTGGGGAGACGAACTCTGCTCTGCCCAGTACGTTGAACTGCGCGCGGCCAGCAGTAACAGCCTGCTTGATCAGGCCTTGATCCTCCGTAACAAAAGTCACCAAAAACATAAAAAATTCACCATAGCAAAAGTCGCCATCACCACCACAAGAGTCAGCATCACCATAACAAGTCCCCACCACCACCATAAAATTCATCACCATAAAAATTCACCATCACCACAACAAAAGCCAGCATCACCATAACAAAAGTCAGCATCACCATAAAAGTCAGC
Organism: Cherax quadricarinatus; assembly: GCF_038502225.1. Taxonomy (NCBI): domain Eukaryota; kingdom Metazoa; phylum Arthropoda; class Malacostraca; order Decapoda; family Parastacidae; genus Cherax; species Cherax quadricarinatus. The sequence continues at coordinate 25,306,546 of NC_091347.1, read as the reverse complement.
ATCACCTTGTGTGCTGAGAGTCACTGGTCCTCACAAGGTTCTTATCTTCCTCCTCCTTTCATCTTCTTTCAAGAAAACGAAATTCAAAAAAAAAAGATAGACTTGGGAGTCCTGCTCCTGATAGACTCAGGACAGGGAATCTGGCCCTCGTAAAGTTAAGCAAATAAAGCCTGGCACTCAAGGAGGTAAATATAAAGCCTGGCACTGAAAGACGTAAATAAAGCCTGGTACTCAAGGAGGTAAATAAAGCCTGGCACTCTAAGACGTAAATAAAGCCTGGCATTCAAGGTTAATAAAGCCTGGCAGTTGACGTTAATGAAGTCTAGCACTTAAGGAGAGGAATAATATCATAAAAACCTGGGAGTCAAGATAAACAGAAATTTGAAGGCAAGAGAGGAGTGGCTAACGTGCGTAATAGCAGTGAGTGCCAAGAGAGGAGTGCCTAAGCGCGCGTTAACAGCAGCGAGTGCCAAGCATGATCTTCACGCTCCAAGTTCACGTTGGCTTGGGTTGTGTATGTAATTCTTTTTCCATAAAATTAACAATTTGGCTTCTCATCACACTCTCAAAGGTGTTTAATGGTGTCGGTGCTCTCCTGGTCCGTAACCTTCTTGCCAGTGCTCCACTGATTCCTGTAAGCTCTTTCTTCAAAGAATATTGAGAGCTCTTTTTAAAGAGTTCTAGGAATCGGGCCGAGGTGTAGGTATGGTTTTTATTTTTTTTGGTTCGAATTCTGAGAGATTTGTGTTAATGTCGGATATATGATTTGTGGAGTTTACCTGGAGAGGGTTTCGGGGGTCAACGCCCCCGCGGCTCGGTCTGAGACCAGGTCTCGTGGTGGATCAGGGTCTGATCAACCAGGCTGTTATTGCCGGCCACACGTAAACTGACGTGCGAACCACAGCCCGGTTGGTCAGGTACTGACTTTAGGTGCCTGTCCAGTGCCTTCTTGAAGACAGCCAGGGGTCTATTAGTAATCCCCCTCATGTATACTGGGAGGCAGCTGAACAATCTTGGGCCCCTAACATTTATTGTGTTGTCTCTCAGTGTACTCGTGGCACCCCTGCTTTTCATCGAGGGAATGTTGCATCTCCTGCCGAGTCTTTTGCTTTCATAGGGAGTGATTTTCACGTGCAGGTTTGGTACCAATCCCTCCAGGACCTTTTCAAGTGTATATTATCATGTAGCTCTCTCGCCTGCGTTCCAGGGAATACAGATCAAGGACCTTCAACCGTTCCCAGTAATTCAGGTGCCTTATCGTACTTATGTGTGCCGTGAAAATTCTTTGTACGCTCTCCAGGTCTGCAATGTCGCCAGCCGTGAAGGGGGCCGTTAGTGTACAGCAGTATTCCAGCCTACAGAGAACAAGCGATCTGAAGTGTCATCATGGGCTTGGCGTCCCCAGTTTGGAAGGTGGGTAGAGATAATGAAGAACTATCTAGAATCTAGAGGGTTTCTAGACAGATTCTAGATCAACTCTCCTGTTGTTTAGTGCATTAACGAACACTGATTCACAGTGTTCTTTCATGCTACAGCTCATTTCTTTGTCGTCATCGGTGAAGGAACCTCCTGTGAGTAGCAAGTCAACTGTGGAGGTGGTTCCTAAATAAGATTTAGCGTACGAGAAAAAGTATTTAGAATTCCAGATACACCACCCCAATGAAGAAGCAAGGTTCTTCTTGAGTTGGATATAACATCCCATACAGAAAGGCAAGTTCCATCTTGCGTTGAATAAAACATCACACACAAAGCAAAGTTCCTCTTGAGATGGATATTACATCTCGCACAAAGGAAGGATAATCTTGAGGTGACCTTAACACTCCAACAATGGTTGCCAACTCTTCAGGATTCTACATGACATTAAAACATCACTAATAGGCGTAAAAATTTTTTTGTGCATATCCTCTCTTCCTCTCTCTCTCTCTCTCTACCTCCCTCCGCTTTTCCCCAAATCTCTGCAATCAGTGATAAAAATAACAACATCCTTAATTACGCCATTGACCTGGTAAATCAGCCATGGTAGGGCAATTACCCTGGACGAGGGTATAGTAATTACAATACTGGATCTCTTTCATCAAGCTGAAGCAGATACTAAGCTGTGCCTTCATTAAGCTGATGGGGAGAGCAGGGAGGTGTGCAGGTGAGCAGAAAAGCGTGGAGGTGTGGTGAAGAGAAAGCCTAGGTGAGGCACGTAAGCAAGAGAATGGGGGAGGTGTGGAGGCTAAGAGAGAGAAGGGAAAGATGCAGAGGCATAGGGAATAGCGAAGAGAGATGAAGAGGAGAGCAGTTTCAAGGGAAGGTATGTTCGAGTCCTGGAGGGCAGGTATCAGCGTAAAAGAAACAAAGGCATCAACTTCTGAGAACTAGTTGATTATTACTAAGTGAAGACACGTTCAACTGAACGTGGTGAACATTTAACCTATCAACACACCTGAATGTGCACACCTGAGAAGGGAAAGCATTTAGCCTATGAAAACACACACCTGAATGCGCACACCTGAGAAGGGAAAGTATTTAGCCTATCAGAACGCACACCTGAAGAGGGAAGCACATAGTCTCTCGGAACACATAATCTAAATGCAGAAATTTAAACTCAGAATATAAGTTTAAATTAAAGTCAAATTTTCTCCAAGAGAGCCAGAGCGAAACTGTTACATCATAAGAGCATTAGTCTGCCTTCCGACTCTCTCTCTCTCTCTCTCTCTTTCTCTCTCTCTCTCTCTCTCTCTATCTATCTATCTCAAGTAAAGGAGTAAATTTATTTAATTTAATTTCGGCGTACGACTTCTGCACTTTTATTCTCTTATAAATAGTGAATAAAACGGATCTTGTTTGGTTAAAAAAATTATTAGACAGGTGTAAATAAGGCACAAGTGCGTACTTAACAGGAGCTGCTACAGCAGGAACAGCAGGTACCGGTGGGGGAAGCTATCCAGCACTTCCAACGTCTCCTGCTGCTGTAGATGACGCTACAGTAGCAGGTAGCGGTGAGGAGAGCTATCAAGCACTTACTTCCAACACCTGCTGCTGCTGCAAATAACGCTGGAACAGCAGGAAAACAGCAGGCAGCAGTGGCGGAGGCTATCCCCTTCTCGCTTCCAGCGTCTCCTGCTGATGCAGATGACGCTGCAACAGTAGAACAAGAAGAGCAGGTAGCGGTAGTGTGGGTGATGGAGACACACTCGTACATCCCACAACATCCTCAATCAATCATCGTTAACTCAGAGGGGGGTGGGGAAGGGGCCAAGTTTCTGAGATACTCATATTAGTGTCAAGTCTTGGCTCTGGTGACCGGAGTATGGAATGCCGGGCTGAGTTTGGCACCCAGATTCAAGACCAGCCTCGAGTATAGGCAGCATTCTGGAATTTGGAATATGATAAGGCTGAACTGAATGCATTCACCTGTATTAGACTGAAGAAGCCTGCTGTGCAGACGATACGTTTCGGCTATCAAGATACTCATCAACTTGTCAGTATTGTATGCTACCGATAATATAATGTGGAGTGTGATTTCCGTGTATATATTGTGCTGACGAGATAGCTCTTAATTGCTACCAGAACAGTGAGTCTGTCCCGCATTTAGTGGACGAAGGATCAAGCCTTCACCTTGCGTTTAATGACCCCCACTGGTTCAGATCTTCATATAAATGTAATAATGCTCATGGTATCAAGATCAACCCCCTTATATATGAAGGTTGTTCAAAATGTTGGGTCCCTTTATGTTTTGTCACTTATTCTCTCTAGGCTGGAGTACTGCTCTATTCTCGCAGCTCCGTTCAAGAGAGGAGAAATTGCAGACCTGGAGAATGTGCAGAGAACCTTCACTGCTCGCACAGATTCAGTCAGGTACCTGAATTACTGAAAACACTTCAAGGCATTCTAACTGTACTTCTAGATTTGAAAACCAATCCTAGGATTGGTTTTCAAGTCTACACACACATAGAGGCCTGACAGACGGTGCAAATTACTCCCAATAAAAAGCAGGGATGCAATGAGTACATTAAGTGGAAAACTCAACAAGTGTGAAGGGACCAAGACTTTTTAGTGCCCTCAATTCATACAAAAGGAGTATTATCAACAGACCCCTGGATGTCTTCGAGAGAGAACTGGAAAAGTTTCTCAAGTAAATTACTGATCAGCCGTGCTGTGATGCTCACGTTTGAGTTCGTGAGGCTAGCACCAACAGCCTGGTTGGTGCGGGACATCAGCCCTGACAACACTCTCCAGGCAGGTAGTGGATACCATATTCTAAAGTGCTTCAAATTTTCGTTTTATTTCGTGAAGTTTTAGGTAAAAGATAAATATGATCATAGGTCAAGTTCACGGTTCAAGTACAAGGTCAAGGTTCAAGTACAAGGTCAAGGTTCAAGTACAAGGTCAAGGTTCAAGTACAAGGTCAAGGTTCAAGTACAAGGTCAAGGTTCAAGTACAAGGTCACGGTTCAAGTACAAGGTCAAGGTTCAAGTACAAGGTCAAGGTTCAAGTACAAGGTCAAGGTTCAAGTACAAGGTCAAGGTTCAAGTACAAGGTCAAGGTTCAAGTACAAGGTCAAGGTTCAAGTACAAGGTCAAGGTTCAAGTACAAGGTCAAGGTTCAAGTACAAGGTCACGGTTCTTCAAGTACAAGGTCAAGTTTCAAGGACACGGTCAAGGTTCAAGTACAAGGTCAAGGTTCAAGTACAAGGTCAAGGTTCAAGTACAAGGTCAAGGTTCAAGTACAAGGTCAAGGTTCAAGTACAAGGTCACGGTTCAAGTACAAGGTCAAGGTTCAAGTACAAGGTCAAGGTTCAAGTACAAGGTCACGGTTCAAGTACAAGGTCAAGGTTCAAGTACAAGGTCAGCATTCAAGTACAAGGTCAAGGTTCAAGTACAAGGTCAAGGTTCAAGTACAAGGTCAAGGTTCAAGTACAAGGTCAAGGTTCAAGTACAAGGTCAAGGTTCAAGTACAAGGTCAACATTCAAGTACAAGGTCAAGTACAAGGTCAAGGTTCAAGTACAAGGTCAAGATTCAAGTACAAGGTCAAGGTTCAAGTACAAGGTCAAGGTTCAAGTACAAGGTCAAGGTTCAAGTACAAGGTCACGGTTCAAGTACAAGGTCAAGGTTCAAGTCCGAGGTCAAGGTTCAAGTACAAGGTCACGGTTCAAGGCATTCAAGTACAAGGTCAAGGTTCAAGTACAAGGTCAAGGTTCAAGTACAAGGTCAGCATTCAAGTACAAGGTCAACATTCAAGTACAAGGTCAAGGTTCAAGTACAAGGTCAAGGTTCAAGTACAAGGTCAAGATTCAAGTACAAGGTCAAGGTTCAAGTACAAGGTCAGCATTCAAGTACAAGGTCAAGGTTCAAGTACAAGGTCAAGGTTCAAGTACAAGGTCAGCATTCAAGTACAAGGTCAAGGTTCAAGTACAAGGTCAAGGTTCAAGTACAAGGTCAAGGTTCAAGTACAAGGTCAAGATTCAAGTACAAGGTCAGCATTCAAGTACAAGGTCAAGGTTCAAGTACAAGGTCAAGGTTCAAGTACAAGGTCAAGATTCAAGTACAAGGTCAAGGTTCAAGTACAAGGTCAAGATTCAAGTACAAGGTCAGCATTCAAGTACAAGGTCAAAGTTCAAGTACAAGGTCAAGGTTCAAGTACAAGGTCAAGGTTCAAGTACAAGGTCAAAGTTCAAGTACAAGGTCAAGGTTCAAGTACAAGGTCAAGGTTCAAGTACAAGGTCAGCATTCAAGTACAAGGTCAAGGTTCAAGTACAAGGTCAAGGTTCAAGTACAAGGTCAAGGTTCAAGTACAAGGTCAAGGTTCAAGTACAAGGTCAGCATTCAAGTACTAGGTCAAGGTTCAAGTACAAGGTCAAGGTTCAAGTACAAGGTCAAGGTTCAAGTACAAGGTCAAGATTCAAGTACAAGGTCAGCATTCAAGTACAAGGTCAAGGTTCAAGTACAAGGTCAAGGTTCAAGTACAAGGTCAGCATTCAAGTACAAGGTCAAGGTTCAAGTACAAGGTCAAGGTTCAAGTACAAGGTCTAGGTTCAAGTACAAAGTCAAGATTCAAGTACAAGGTCAAGGTTCAAGTACAAGGTCAAGGTTCAAGTACAAGGTCAAGGTCAAGGTTCAAGTACAAGGTCAATGTTCAAGTACGAGGTCAAGGTCATGGTTCAAGTACGAGGTCAAAGTCACGGGTCAAACAAGGTTAAGGTCATGTGTCAAACACAAGGTCAAGGGTAATAAACAAGGTTGCAGAACAAGAACAAGGTCATGGTTCAAGCACAAGGTCAAAGGTCAAGGGTGTGCAGAGCAGGAACGAGGTCAAGGTTCCAAGTCAAAATTTGGCAGTGGGGGAAAAAAACTAGCAAAGTGTACGTTTTAAGATAACCTAAGATAATGTAATGCTTCCCAATACTGGTAATATCACATCAAGTAAGAGACTGCAGCTCTGGGAGGCATCAGCAGGAGTTCCAGTTCCACGGAACCGATTCCAGGCCAGTAATGGAGCATCCAGATGCTATAATGGCGTCAGAGTGCACCTCGAGGCAGGAAGAGAGGCAGGGCGGCGACATTTGAATTTTGAAGTTTCATCTTTTATCAGGCGACTGCATCCTGTAGGCAGGTCCCGGACCCAACGCTGGAGTTAAAGGGGCCAGACGCTACCACCGGCCCCCGCGCCCTCAGAAAAAGAGCCCTCGGTCCGTTCTTGTTGGGTTAGTTCGTCATGTGTGGGTCATCTCATGACACACACCTGTCACGGGTGTGTTCCACGAGATGTTCCGTGTATACGCCAGGACACACCCGCCACGGGCGCGTACCTTGAGATGACCCGTGTCTGAGCCAGGACACACCTGAAGATAAAGTAGCCGATGACTCTATCGCTGGCCACGGCAAAAGTGATCACTGGCTTACTGGTGCTGAGCTCAGTAATTCATTTTCCCTATTTAGCAAACTTAGATACATCAACAATATGCTGTTACACTATCCTATATGATAGTCACACAGTGGCTATCATATTCCATCATATAGGATAGGATACATTCATGGTCTTAAAATATGCCAGCCTGAACTGGAAGACTTCAGTAGGACAATGTAGATATCATTAAGCATTCCATTAAAGATGCATTTGCCTACAGGAGCTACAAAGATTTCCTTCCAGCAGAGCCGATCTCATCACTGTACAAACGAGCACTTGACAGGGTAGAAGGAACACCATGTTTAAAAGTTGGGTCTCAGAGGCAGGGAAGCACCGGTGAAAAACACAAGCCAGACTAGCCCAGGGGAATGTAACAAAGTAATTTTAAACTCTTGGCAGGTAGAGAAATGGCTTGAACTAGGCGAGCAGATGGTGGAGACAAAACCTTTACACAACTTCAAGAACAGATATAACAAGATCCGTGAGGACAAAACAAACCCCACGGGAAATAAGCCACGTGTCTGACCTTTTTTTGGAGGCTATCCTAGGTAATTTACATATGTTACCATTCATGATAATTGTACTTATGTGCACCTGTACCTAAATAAACTTACTTAACTCAATAAATTTCGAGCAAAGAAGACTAAAATGCAAGGTAAGAAGTACTGTCTCGTCCCCTCGTATACACTAGGTGAAGTCATGCACATGAATAATCAAGATATTAACAAGTAAGTCTCCAGAGTGAAGTCGACAAGTGGAACCAGCTAAGAAGAGGCAGTACTAGTACAAGAACCGTGAACATTAACAAGTGGAACGAATTACAAGATTATTCTAAGCAAAGAATAATCAGTAATTCTGAATGTTCCTTTAAGAACACAGGTTGCGAGAATTTCATCTTCAACTGATTTGTTTAGGCAATACAATACGCTGTGCTGACTGCTAAAAACTTATAAATCCAGTCCTAAGAGAACCGGTTCTAGTTCTCGCCACTGCTCTCTTTCTCTTTAACACATTTCTCTAACTTGAGAGGCCAGGAGCTGTGAATCAACCTGCAACTACATATAAGCGAGTACTTATGCTGCGAAACTTGGCGTAAAGAGCCGTAGATTTTCATCTCTGCTTGTGGTATTACCAAGATATATAAGACCTTATTATCTGGAAATCCCTGGAGAATACTAATATTCACAGAGGCCAACGCAGCATCCTGCACACCATCTTGTTTCAACCTGCACAGCATCCTGCAGCATCCTGCACACCATCTTGTTTCAACCTGCACAGTACCCTGCACTGAATCCTGCACAGCATCTTGCAGAAACCTGCATAGCATCATGCACTACCCAGCACAGCACCTTGCAGCACCCAGCACAGCATCTTGCAGCACCCAACACAGCACCTTGTAGCACCCAGAACAGCACCTTGCAACAGCAATGCAGCTCAACTCGTCAACATGACAGTGACCTCGTAAAAAGTTGCAAAAATCCCCTTCAATACTTTCGCAACTATTTCGTCAACTCTAATACTTACGCCATGCGGGTTTAGTGCCCGCTCTTCCAATAATAACAACAGTATTACCTGCGTGGAAACTATATATTAAATTCTAGAACAAGCTAAACCCGCATGGGAACGCACCAAAGCCCTGCTTCGGTATTCTAGTCACACTAGATACTAGATTTATATCTATATATATATATATATATATATATATATATATATATATATATATATATATATATATATATATATATATATATAATGGAATGTTTGTATTATGTTTCAGAAAGCACTATATCCGTGCGAGTCACTCGGTAGTTCGGTGGTGGAGGCTTGATCCTCCGTCCGTGTGGGTCATGTAGCACTAGCAGTAGCGAAGACTCGACCGTCCGTCAGCTTATCTCTACCAAGTTTTGATCAGTCAGGTTGTTGGTGAGCACCGTCATGGTTCACTTACACAAGTCCAAACGCTACTTCCACCTTACCTTACCTCTGATATACCTTTGAAGAGTTTCCAGAGTCTTGCTATTCCCGGAGCCCGGCCATAGGACATTCAACGTCCACTCACGTTTTTCAATTCAGCTCGGCAATTCTTCTCAACCAATTGTTCATGCGGGCAGTGTGGCCCCCCAAAAAAAGGGGATGGAAGGGAAAAGGAGTAAGAAAGGGGAGAGGGGGGTGAAAGCCCCCTTCTATACTGTGCTAACCTCGTCTCTTGAAATTCTGGAAAATGTAGGTAGAGTGTTGTTTAGTCTCTCTGTCTCTCTCTGTCTCTCTCTCTCTCTCCCTCTCTCTCTCTCTCTCTCTCTCTCTCTCTCTCTCTCTCTCTCTCTCTCTCTCTGTCGCTGCGAAAACACCAAGGACATTACCAACAGGAAAGTCAACAGATTGCAATAAGAGGAACATCACCAACAGGGAAAGCAAAAATAGGTACAGCATCAACAGGGAGAGCATTAACAGGAACATCACCAACAGGGAAAGCAAAAATAGGTACAGCATCCACAGGGAGAGCATTAACAGGAACATCACCAACAGGGAAAGCAAAAATAGGTACAGCATCCACAGGGAGAGCATTAACAGGAACATCACCAACACGTACAACATCAACAGGGAGAGAACTAGCAGGAACATCACCAACAGGAACAACATTAACAGGCAACAACAGGTAATTCTAGAGAGACATTTGCATCTCATCAAGTCTAACTCCAGGAATTTTTTTCTAAATTTTTATTTGTTTGAGTTTATTATTATTATTATTATTATTATTATTATTATTATTATTAACACTATTATTATTATTATTATTATTATTATTATTATTAGCACTATTATTATTATTATTAACACTATTATTATTATTACACAAATAACCCGCACATAAAAGAGAGAAGCTTACGACGACGTTTCGGTCCGACTTGGACCATTTACAAAGTCACACTAACCAGAAGTGGAGCAGGACGGCTATATATAGGCAGGAAGAGGTAGTGGTGGTGGTGGTAGTAGTAGTAGTACAAGAATGGTATATAATACCGACAAGATGAAATTAAGACACATGCGCAACACCTGGGCATCTCTATCGTAGACGTCTCGCCATCCAGCCAGCCACTGCATGGCGAAACGTCCACAACAAAGACACCCAGACGCCGCGGGTTATTTGTGTATCGTTCCAGTCACGGTATTGTGCCTTTTTTTGTTATTATTATTATTATTATTATTATTATTATTATTATTAACACTATTATTATTATTATTATTATTATTATTATTATTATTATTATTATTATTAACACTATTATTATTATTAGGACTATTACTATTATTATTATTATTACTGTGAAAGGGAAAGACGATGAAAATTGAAGAGAAATGAGAAGGAATGAGAGGAAATGAAGGAGTGGCTGACGGGAAGCGCGAAACCTGTAGGGGCTGAGGAAGGTAATAAGGTTTGGCCCGAGGAGAGAGAGAGAGAGAGAGAGAGAGAGAGAGAGAGAGAGAGAGAGAGAGAGAGAGAGAGAGAGAGAGAGAGAGAGAGAGAGAGGCGCAGCTTCATTTCCTCGGAGTCAAGAGCCCTTCACCAGCATCAAGGACTTCGGTGTCATGTTTCATACGTGTTACAAGCGCTCGCAGGCTGCTGGCACCAACAGTCTGGATGACCGGGAGAGGTGTAGCAGAAACCAGGAAACCGGCCACAGGCAAAAGAACAGGTATGGCGATATGAAAAGTAAAGGCTTCCTGACGGGTCTGATCAAGGTACTGGAGGTGGTAGTTGATGGTGGTGGTGGTTGTTGGAGGTAGTTGTTGCTGGAGGTGGTTGTTGTTGGTGGTGAGGGTTGTTGGAGGTGGTGGTGGTGGTTATTGGAGGTGGTGGTTGTGGGAAGTGGTGATTGTTGGAGGTGGTGGTTGTTGGAGGTGGTGGTTGTTGGAGGTAGTTGTTGCTGGAGGTGGTTGTTGGAAGTGGTGATTGTTGTTGTTGGTGGTGGTGGTTGTTGTTGGTGGTGAGGGTTGTTGGAGGTGGTGGTGGTGGTTATTTGAGGTGGTGGTTGTGGGAAGTGGTGATTGTTGGAGGTGGTGGTTGTTGGAGGTGGTGGTTGTTGGAGGTGGTTGCTGTTGTTGGTGGTGCTTGTTGTTAGTGGTTGTTGGTGGTGATGGTTGTTGGAGGTGGTGACTGCTGGTGGTGGTGGTGGTGGTTGTTGGAGGTGGTTGCTGTTGTTGTTGGTGGTGATAGTTGTTGGAGGTAGTGGTAGTTGTTGGTGGAGATGGTGGTTGTTGACGGTGATAGTTGTTGGAGGTGGTGATTGTTGTTGGTGGTGGTTGTTGGAGGTGGCTGTTGTTGGTGGTTGTCGGAGGTGTTGATTGTTGGAGGTGATTGTTGTTGGGGGTGGTAGTTGATGGTGGTTGTTGGAGGTGATTGTTGTTGGAGGTGGTAGTTGATGGTGGTTATTGGAGGTGATTGTTATTGGAGGTGGTTGTTGGAGCTTCATGGATCGTCGGAGGTCGTGGTGGTGTTGTAGGGCATGGTGTTGGAGATCGTGGTTCTGGAGTTCGTGGTGGAGGATACAGGTCGTGGAGATTGAAGGTCGTAGTGGCTGGAGGTGGTGGTGTTAGAGGTCGTGGTGGAGGCTGAAGGAGGCGGTGTTGGAAGTTGTGGTGGAGGTTAGAGGTGGTGATGGAGGATGGTGGTGGTGATGGAGGTTAGAGGTGGTGGTACTGGAGGTGCGCCAACACCAACACTTCTCTTTAAGTTATAAAATATGCACAGATAAAAATCTCTGTTGGGAAGAGAACCCACACTCAGTCAGGCCATAAGGGCCACTCACAGGTGTTGCTGGCCACTCACAGGTGTTACTGGTCACTCACAGGTGTTGCTGGCCACTCACAGGTGTTGCTGATCACTCACAAGTGTTACTGGTCACTCACAGGTGTTGCTGATCACTCACACGTGTTACTGGTCACTCACAGGTGTTGCTGATCACTCATAAGTGTTACTGGTCACTCACAGGTGTTGCTGATCACTCACAAGTGTTACTGGTCATTCATAGGTGTTGCTGACCACTCACAAGTGTTCCTGGTTTTACCTTCCAATTAAGAAACGACTACTAATCATGAAAGCGATATACAATATATACACCAGGGCCACACCAACCTCTCTACCATATATAACACCACCAGCTCTGAGACACCACCCACATCACACAACTCCCAAGATGATCCCTGTAACAACAAAAATAATTTCAAGAGTCATACGTAACCGGGGTTCCCAACGCCAAGAATCTCAGGCAATCTGCCAGGAGAGAATGAGAACTGGAATGTGGGAACATTCAGCTTATAAGGTACACCACAGCTGAGGTCCTCCAGATGTGGAGTGTTGAGGCTGACAAACACTACACACACACACACACACACACACACACACACACACACACACACACACACACACACACACACACACACACACACACCAGAAGGGTAGAACTGCATAAATCACTACCATCTGCTTCCCAGCTATATGTGCCGAGCTGCAGGAGTAAACATGTATAACTTTGATGAGTTTCCAGAGTTTTTCTACTCAAGGAGCCTGGACTTGGCCTAGGCTCGTTCTGCTTTCCTTTGGCTATTACGGCTAGATATACAGAGAGAGGCTCTCCATAACTCCCCTCTCAAACTTCAGCCCGCTCAACTAGCCAATTAGTGCCATTACATATACTGCTATTACTATAATGCTGTTACTATAGTGCTGTTATAAGAATGTCATGACATACGAGTATAATGCTACTTACAACAGATCTATTACCAGAAAGCAATACCTACAGTGATATTAGTATGTTATTATATGTATAGCGCTATTACACACAGTGCAATGAGTACAGTGCCATTACCAGGGAGCTAATACATATAGTGCCACTACTAAAATATTAGAGTTGAATTGATCCTTGAAGGCAGTCCCTCAGGAGGAGCTACATGACGAGGGAATCTCTCTGCACCATGGTGCTTAAACATTTACACGTGCTTGAAGTTTCCAGCTGGTAGGTATGGTCCGTCAACACCCCAGCGGCTCCCACTCGCTGTAAACAAACTGGCTACCACCCCCTATCCCCACCCCCCAGGAAATTTGACTAAGTTTTGGGGATTCTTTGAGTTGCCGCCACTACCTTCGTGTAAAAAAAACATAGCAGCCCAACCCCACCCCAATACTCTTTCACACGCCCACAGTCAACCCACACCCGTACACTGCTTCGCGGTTAGGTATGACCCCCAAGAGTATTGACGGTCGGTGAAAACGGTCGGTAAGAGTTAGTAGGTGGGGCCAGGATTTATAAATCGACCTCAGTAGACGACAAATTGAGTACCATTTAGCTCAGTACCCAATCACACATCCACCTAAACCCAGATGATGTGGAAGATAATTCTCACCCTTGTTTTAAAATTTAAAACGTCACCCTGTGCTTAATTAATAATCCACCGACTCACAAACGAACCTTAAACTATTTAAATCTTGGTATTGTCAGACGCGCCTGCCTGTCGTTGAGCATTCAGTCATGTGGCATGTCAGAGACATCCCACACATGTACCCACAGTTCTGACATGGTCATCGTGACGTAGGTAGGTGGGAGAATTATGACTGGTCAAGACAGAGGTGGAGGCGAAAGGTGAAGTCTGACAGACCGAGGCACAACGGGACAGAGGATCTGGAATTCTTCATAAGGACTGCAAACCTGTGTTTAGGACTCTCTGATTGTCATACTGAGCTCAGACTCACGCTCACGCTGTCTCAGTTTAATTCACTGTAACCTTAAACTCGTTAGGTAAAAGAACATATGAGCAATTAATGTGACATTTTTTTTACAGTGACAACGTTTCGCTCTCTAGGAGCTTTGCCAAGCCGTAACAGCTTGACAAAACTCCTGGAGAGCGAAACGTTACCACAATAAAACAAATATTGCATTAGTTGTGCATGTGTCCTTTTACCTAACATACAGTAAGCAATTTTACCAACATTATTACAATAACAGACACAGTGTAAGCAATCCCAGTTCATTCCCTCCCTTAGTGAGTGTTGCAGAGTACCGTAATGTCTTATGTGACGAGACTGTAAAATATAAATGACAAACATAATTACTCCGTGATCAATTTAATTCTGTATGTACCAGTATTATTTTTTTTTATTTCAGATGAGGAATTTTGGGTGTAAGCCCAGCCATATTACCAACCAGGTGGTCGGCAGCGACCGAGATGACTCACGTGACCTCGGGGTGTACCAGGTTAGTGTTTAGTAACCGGACTCCTGGTATTCAGAATCTTCAGTTCACTCAGTACTGATTGAGGGGCACGTAAATTTCCCCGTCTTTTAATAACATACTCATTTTTTTCCACTATAATCTGTCCATAATTACTATCGGATTTACTGTCTGTTTCGTAAGGTGAAGTCCAGGATCTTTCCTTAATTCATGGTATAACTTAACAAATATTTGAGGACAATTGTGTTGCGGAAGTCTTCGCTCTGACCTCTATAACACAATTGTCCTCGAAGATTTAAGTTATACCATGAATTAAGGACAGATCCCAGACTTCACCTTACGAAACAGACAGCAAATGATATAGTAATTATGGACAAGGTAGATTATAGTGAAAAAATGAACAGGTTATTAGAAGACAGGGGTACTTACGGGTCCTTTTTAAGGCAACTTCACCACATTACTGAGGGACTGACCACCTATCAAGGCTGAGGGACGGATCACCTCAGAAGCACTACGTCTAGTGTCTTGAGTGATATATTCGCCTGCTAAGCAGGCAAAACGTTTGGGTAAAACAGATACCCAAGGGTTGCAAACATGTGTCTTATTCATCAATTATATGACCCTACTGTGTTGCAGAGGCAACTGGGATATTAAACAACCACACGACCACCCAATAACAACCAATTTAGCAACCCTTCCACCCTAACTCCCACTCTATCATTCCCTAACACTCCCACACCCACCCTCCCCACATCACCCATCCTATGAACCAATCTCCCCATCCCCCCTCACCAATTCCTGTCTAATCTAATTTTGACTCTGGGAAGTCACAACACTTACTGACGCTGTCAAGTGTACCACAGAATTACAAGGTTTTGCAGTAGTGTCTTGTACAAGAATCTGGTAGAAGCGTCTACGTGCAGTGTCTTCCTAATGCATACATTATATATATATATATATATATATATATATATATATATATATATATATATATATATATATATATATATATCGCGTGCCGAATAGGTAAAACTTGCTATTTTGGCTTAATTAGCAATGCTCTTCTTGCCGAATATGGCAAACGAAAATTTTTGTATGCAGTAATTTCGCAAAAATCATTATGAACCTAATGAAAAAAATATATTTCATTGTGTTTGCTTACTATTAAATTATTGTAAACTTATCTAAAATATATTTAGTTGGGTTAGGCTAAATTAAATGGCGCTTGTAATAAGGTTAGGTAAGTTTTCTAAGGTACTTTTGGTACAAAATTATTAATTTTTACATTAACGTAAATTAAAAATATATATATATATATTTAAACGTATATAAGAGAAAATTTTAGGACTAAATTTTAAATTAGTTCTGGCTAAATGACCAGTTTTACTTATTCGGCACCACACACACACATATATATATATATATATATATATATATATATATATATATATATATATATATATATATATATATATATATATATATATATATATATATATACTTAAAGCTCAATGAACTCGTGAAACTTAAAAATGCCATAAAAACGCGAATTTTCAATTATTTTTAATTTTCTGTTTTTAAGTTTTGGTTTTGTAATTAAAAGAAAGTATATCTGATATAATTTTTCATTAAATTGGGGCAAAATGGCACCAACGCAGCTCCAATTTAACACAAAAAATACTTAAAATTAAGATGCACCAGCCCTTAGAGTTTCAAGCCGATCAGTAGGGGCATATATGGAAACCAATTTATTTAATAAAACTGACAAATTAAAATCAACATTGCTCAAAGTGAAAGCCATACTTTATTTCAATAAAACCCACCAACAGTGAAGGTTTGAATTCTATCTGAAAAGGCATTCTCCAGTAATTGATCCGAATCCAGCAGTTCAAAATTCTGTTTGAGTGTCAGTAATATTTCAAAACCGAATCTAGAATACATGAGCGTTGATGTTTTAAAACCGATCAAAGGTGGTATTTACTGTACGGAAATCAATATGCTATTTATATAACTGGAAAACGAAAATTGTCCCACATCATACCAACACAAAGGTAGTAACGAAAGTGACTCACAACATCATACCAACACACTAGTACTAACAAAAGTGACTCACATCATACCAACACACTAGTACTAACGAAAGTGACTCACAACATCATACCAACACACTAGTACTAACAAAAGTGACTCACAACATCATACCAACACACTAGTACTAACAAAAGTGACTCACAACATCATACCAACACACTAGTACTAACGAAAGTGACTCACAACATCATACCAACACACTAGTACTAACGAAAGTGACTCACAACATCATACCAACACACTAGTACTAACAAAAGTGACTCACAACATCGTACCAACACACTAGTACTAACAAAAGTGACTCACAACATCATACCAACACACTAGTACTAACAAAAGTGACTCACAACATCATACCAACACACTAGTACTAACAAAAGTGACTCACAACATCATACCAACACACTAGTACTAACAAAAGTGACTCACAACATCATACCAACACACTAGTGCTAACGAAAGTGACTCACATCATACCAACACACTAGTACTAACAAAAGTGACTCACAACATCATACCAACACACTAGTGCTAACGAAAGTGACTCACAACATCATACCAACACACTAGTACTAACAAAAGTGACTCACAACATCATACCAACACACTAGTGCTAACGAAAGTGACTCACATCATACCAACACACTAGTACTAACGAAAGTGACTCACAACATCATACCAACACACTAGTGCTAACGAAAGTGACTCACATCATACCAACACACTAGTACTAACGAAAGTGACTCACAACATCATACCAACACACTAGTGCTAACGAAAGTGACTCACAACATCATACCAACACACTAGTACTAACAAAAGTGACTCACAACATCATACCAACACACTAGTGCTAACGAAAGTGACTCACAACATCATACCAACACACTAGTACTAACGAAAGTGACTCACAACATCATACCAACACACTAGTGCTAACGAAAGTGACTCACAACATCATACCAACACACTAGTACTAACAAAAGTGACTCACAACATCATACCAACACACTAGTGCTAACGAAAGTGACTCACAACATCATACCAACACACTAGTGCTAACGAAAGTGACTCACAACATCATACCAACACACTAGTGCTAACGAAAGTGACTCACAACATCATACCAACACACTAGTACTAACGAAAGTGACTCACAACATCATACCAACACACTAGTGCTAACGAAAGTGACTCACAACATCATACCAACACATTAGTACTAACGAAAGTGACTCACAACATCATACCAACACACTAGTGCTAACGAAAGTGACTCACAACATCATACCAACGCACTAGTACTAACGAGGCTGATCCACAAGATACCAACATACTCTCAGTTCCAGGGACACCTCTCCCGGTCTTACTAAGGCAGTGGACGCAATTTTACGAAGTAAAGCGTGAGGGTGTGCAGGTGACAGCTACTCCCAGAATGGACTGCAATTCTTGCCGTACGACACGAGTGTCTCTCACGCACACCTGGCCGCACGCAGGCACGCGCACGCACGCTTACCTGAACATACCAATGCCAGCATTTAACTCGCAAGTGGCAGCGATCCTCTGTTTTTTTTTTTTTACACGAACGACCACCACCACCACGTACACATATACCCACCAAAAAGTACAACTACCACCACAACAACTATCCACTAACCATGACGAGGGTCTGGGTGAGTCTTAACCAATGTCAGTAGTTTACCGCAGCTAAGACTAATTAACCTAACCAAACCTACCGTAAATACAGCAGTGAACCAACTATCTTCAGTGAACACATAAAGAGAGATATCATTCCACATAAACGTGGGAAAAAATAAATTAACTAACCAATAACCCGCTGTAATTCCCAGCGAACACGAAACATAAAACTGAGCCAAGAAAAAAAAACCAATTCTCGTTGACAAGAAACAAATATAACTTAATCGAAGGTAAAGATATATAGGTGGTAAGAAACACGAATATAATTTAATCCAAGATATCAGAGTTAAAGGTGCATAGGTGCATTAATAAAGAAAGTTGCAATCATCACTTGGGTACACAGGTACACAATGTAACCCTCAAAAAAGGTAATTTACCGCGTGAAACACAAGTAGTAAGCAAAAGCAGAGGCAAACAAAGTAATAATTTCCATGTGAGTGTATGTGTGTGTCTGTGAGTGACTCGTAAATACAGAGGGGAATGTGAACCCCCCCCCCCCTCCTTTCCCCTCCCGTCCACCTCTTCCCCTCCCATCCCCCTCCTAGTCATAAAACATGGCAGCATATGTGGTATTACTCACTTCAACAACACAAGACAACATGCAGTCTTCCAGCAAAACAAATGACGCGAACACAGCAAGGACACGGGCCCTGCTGGAGGGACAGCAGAGCAACAGCATAACATGAACACGGGCCCTGCTAGACGAGACAGTAGTGAAACAGCATAACATGAACACGGGCCCTGCTAGTCGAGACAGTAGTGCAACAGCATAACATGAACACGGGCCCTGCTAGACGAGACAGTAGTGCAACAGCATAACATGAACACGGGCCCTGCTAGACGAGACAGTAGTGAAACAGCATAACATGAACACGGGCCCTGCTAGTCGAGACAGTAGTGCAACAGCATAACATGAACACGGGCCCTGCTAGTCGAGACAGTAGTGCAACAGCATAACATGAACACGGGCCCTGCTGGACGAGACAGTAGTGCAACAGCATAACATGAACACGGGCCCTGCTAGTCGAGACAGTAGTGCAACAGCATAACATGAACACGGGCCCTGCTATACGAGACAGTAGTGCAACAGCATAACATGAACACGGGCCCTGCTAGTCGAGACAGTAGTGCAACAGCATAACATGAACACGGGCCCTGCTATACGAGACAGTAGTGCAACAGCATAACATGAACACGGGCCCTACTAGACGAGACGGCAGTGGAGGCAAATCCAATACATAAGAAGCTAGAAATTATTAATGTCGACCACAGTCGTCTAGAAGGTGGTAGTTAGCAGCTGTCTGAGTCTCGACCCACCGTAAACACAAATAGACGAGTACACACTTCTTCACAAAGATTCCTACTGCTATGTGTGGTGGAGGTCTCATGAGGGGTAAAGGCGACACTGTTGCTCCTTCAGGAGACAATAAAGAACTTACTTGGGTCTTCTGTCTCATGTCTAAACGCGTTTCGAGATTCGTCTTGGGTCTGAGGGGCCCCACACACCTTTCTCGACACCGGTCTTGGGTCTGAGGAGCCCCATATACCTTTCTCAACACTCGTCTTAGGTCTGAGGGCCCCACACGCGTTTCTCATCACTTGCCTTGGAGTCTGAGGGCCCCCACATGCGTTTCTCAACACAACTCTTGGGTCTGAGGGCCACACAGACGTTTCTGAACACTCCGCATCTCACACCTGAAGAACGTTTAAGCGTTTTGCTGTAAGCAAACTTACGTTTGATTAAAGAGAGTACGCTGTAAATATTCCACAAGTGATCCCACGGGCTCACATGCACGCCGTCTCTAAAATCCCGAGAATCATTCAGGAAGCTGAAGCAGCTCCCCGAAGCCCCGTGAAAAAAAAGGAGTATATCACAGCGATATAAGATATAAGACAGCTATAACATAGGAGGTGCCATCAGATCTGAAGAGATGTGAGAACTGCCGCGAGGTGTCACTTGAATCAATGCCGGGGACAATGTTATAGCGACTTCTGAGGAAGAATTCTCGGAGTAATTTAGTCAAAAGATGTACTTCAACGCTGTCTCGCCCCGTCATCAGGGAGAGAGGTTGCAGAGTGATAGAATAATTACTAAATCATTCAACAAGCGGCTTCATAGTGCTGGCAGAAGTAACATTCAACACACTGCTGGGTGAACCACTTTAACGTTCAACACAGTGCTGGGTGAATCACTGCAATATTCAATACTGTGCTGGAAGAACCACTGCAAAATTCAACAGTGCTGGGTGAACCCCTGTAACAGTCAACATAGTGCTGGAAGAACCACTGCAACATTGAACACTGTACTGGAAGGACCACTGCAAAATTCAACACAGTGCTGGGAGAACCAATGCAATATTCAAGTTCAACACAGTGCTGCAAGAACCAGTGCAACATTCAACACAGTGCTGCAAGAACCAGGGCAACATTCAACACAGTGCTGCAAGAACCAGCGCAACATTCAACACAGTGCTGCAAGAACCAGCGCAACATTCAACACAGTGCTGCAAGAACCAGCGCAACATTCAACACAGTGCTGCAAGAACCAGCGCAACATTCAACACAGTGCTGCAAGAACCAGCGCAACATTCAATACAGTGCTGCAAGAACCAGCGCAACATTCAACACAGTGCTGCAAGAACAAGCGCAACATTCAATACAGTGCTACAAGAACCAGCGCAACATTCAACACAGTGTTACAAGAACCACTCAATATTTCATTAAGAATGCCTAACAGGTAAGACACTTGATCCTTGGCGAGATTCATCTAAGAGTCTTTGAGACAGATCTCCAGGAGGTAGTGAGAATATTAACTGGAATTCGTTTCAGGGCACTGAAATCAAGGCACTGAAATCAAGGCTCTTCAAATTCTTAAGGCCGGCAGTGCTTATCATCCCGAGGAAATCTTTTCCAAGGTCACAGACTGGATCTTGCGTACATGTTTGGCATATTCGATAACGAAGACAAACTTAATCTTTCCCTTCAAGGAGACTATTTGGAAATCTTCTATTTATGTAAGATCAACTCCTTTAAAGTGAAGACTGGACTATATACAGTGCTGGAGGGCACTGAAATGGGTCTTAGTCGTATGATGACCTCCTGCTGGAGGTTAGGGGTCATATGACTTAAGACTTTCCACTGGTTTACCTGTCTACCTCGTAAACACATTATCCCATCAAGGTGTCTGGATGTTACCTCTGTTCTCAAGTGTACTTAGTGAGGCAGGGGAGGAACATGACACAGGTGCTTCAAATGACGCTACTAAGCACGTCTGTCTCGCCAATTAGAAAGCGGAGTTTCGTACCTCTTGCCCTGAACGACCCTCGATGTTTGGGGCAAGAGGATC
This sequence comes from Cherax quadricarinatus, assembly GCF_038502225.1. NCBI lineage: Eukaryota > Metazoa > Arthropoda > Malacostraca > Decapoda > Parastacidae > Cherax > Cherax quadricarinatus. The sequence goes on along the minus strand of NC_091347.1, from coordinate 25,285,290 downwards.
ACTTGGTCGAAAGGGAATAGTGAGTGAGGAACACCTCTGTTTCCACAGTGACGCATGAAGACAATAGTTTGTACCGCCATCCCTTATAAGGGATGGAGGTGAAATACAGAAGTTTAAGCCTTTTGGTACGAAACCTTCATCAGAGGCTACGACACTTAACGAATTAGCCTGAGGTCACCTATGACATTCAATTGGGGTCAACTAGAAAACTCAATGAATTAGCTTGGGGTCAACTAGGATATTCAATGAATTAGCTTGGGGTCAACTAGGATACTCAATGAATTAGCTTGGGGTCAACTAGGATATTCAATGAATTAGCTTGGGGTCAACTAGGATATTCAATGAATTAGCTTGGGGTCAGCTACGACATTCAATTAATTAGCTTAGGGTCAGCTAGGAAATCAATCAGGTAGAACAGGGTGACAGCTGCCAGGCTCCGCTTGACCACTGACTGTCAGAATGTGTGTAATACGTGTTAATATATAGAAAATTATGTAAATTTTGTAAACAGCAGTTATTTGTTTTTGGTTAATGAGGTCGCCATAGAAATAAAACACAAGTAACACAGCCACAGCACTCAACACAAGGAACACAGCCACAGCACTCAACACAAGGAACACAGCCACAGTACTCAACACAAGGAACACAGCCACAGTACTCAACACAAGGAACACAGCCACAGTACTCAACACAAGGAACACAGCCACAGCACTCAACACAAGGAACACAGCCACAACACTCAACACAAGGAACACAGCCATAGTACTCAACACAAGGAACACAGCCACAGTACTCAACACAAGGAACACAGCCACAGTACTCAAAACAAGGAACACAGCCACAGTACTCAAAACAAGGAACACAGCCACAGCACTCAACACAAGGAACACAGCCACAGTACTCAACACAAGGAACACAGCCAAACACTCAACACAAGGAACACAGCCACAACACTCAACACAAGGAACACAGCCACAACACTCAACACAAGGAACACAGCCACAGTACTCAACACAAGGAACACAGCCACAACACTCAACACAAGGAACACAGCCACAACACTCAACACAAGGAACACAGCCACAACACTCAACACAAGGAACACACCCACAGTACTCAACACAAGGAACACAGCCATAGTACTCAACACAAGGAACACAGCCACAGTACTCAGCACAAGGAACACAGCCACAGCACTCAACACAAGGAACACATCAACAGCACTCAAAACAAGGAACACAGCCACAGCACTCAACACAAGGAACACAGCCACAGTACTCAACACAAGGAACACAGCCACAGCACTTAACACAAGGAACACAGCCACAGTACTCAACACAAGGAACACAGCCACAGTACTCAACACAAGGAACACAGCCACAGCACTCAACACAAGGAACACAGTCACAATACTCAACACAAGGAACACAGCCACAGCACTCAACACAAGGAACACAGCCACAGCACTCAACACAAGGAACACAGCCACAGTACTCAACACAAAGAAAACAGTCACAGCACTCAACACAAGTAACACAGCCGCAACGCTCAACACAAGGAACACAGCCACAGCACTCAACACAAGGAACACAGTCACAATACTCAACACAAGGAACACAGCCACAGCACTCAACACAAGGAACACAGCCACAGCACTCAACACAAGGAAAACAGCCACAGCACTCAACACAAGTAACACAGCCACAACACTCAACGCAAGGAACACAGCCACAACACTCAACACAAGGAAAACAGCCACAACACTCAACACAAGGAACACAGCCACAACACTCAACACAAGGAACACAGCCACAACACTCAACACAAGGAACACAGCCACAACACTCAACACAAGGAACACAGCCACAACACTCAACACAAGGAACACAGCCACAACACTCAACACAAGGAACAGAGCCACAACACTCAACACAAGGAACACAGCAACAGTACTCAACACAAGGAAAACAGCCACAGCACTCAACACAAGGAACACAGCCACAGCACTCAACACAAGGAACACAACCACAACACTCAACACAAGGAACACAGCCACAACACTCAACACAAGGAACACAGCCACAGTACTCAACACAAGGAACACAGCCACAACACTCAACACAAGGAACACAGCCACAACACTCAACACAAGGAACACAGCCACAACACTCAACACAAGGAATACAGCCACAACACTCAACACAAGGAACACAGCCACAACACTCAACACAAGGAACACAGCCACAACACTCAACACAAGGAACACAGCCACAACACTCAACACAAGGAACACAGCCACAACACTCAACACAAGGAACACAGCCACAGCACTCAACACAAGGAACACAGCCACAACACTCAACACAAGGAACACAGCCACAGCACTCAACACAAGGAACACAGCCACAACACTCAACACAAGGAATACAACCACAGCACTCAACACAAGTAACGCAGCCACAGCACTCAACACAAGGAACACAGCCACAGCACTCAACACAAGGAACACAACCACAGTACTCAACACAAGGAAAACAGCCACAGTACTCAACACAAGGAACACAACCACAGTACTCAACACAAGGAACACAGCCACAGCACTCAACAAAAGGAACACAGCCACAACACTCAACACAAGGAACACAACCACAGTACTCAACACAAGGAAAACAGCCACAGTACTCAACACAAGGAACACAACCACAGTACTCAACACAAGGAACACAGCCACAGCACTCAACAAAAGGAACACAGCCACAACACTCAACACAAGGAACACAGCCACAGTACTCAACACAAGGAACACAGCCACAACACTCAACACAAGGAACACAGCCACAGCACTCAACACAAGGAACACAGCCACAACACTCAACACAAGGAACACAGCCACAGTACTCAACACAAGGAACACAGCCACAGTACTCAACGCAAGGAACACAGCCACAACACTCAACACAAGGAACACAGAAACAGTACTCAACACAAGGAACACAGCCACAGTACTCAACACAAGGAACACAGCCACAACACTCAACACAAGGAACAGCCACAGTACTCAACACAAGGAACACATCCACAGTACTCAACACAAGGAACACAGCCACAACACTCAACACAAGGAACAGCCACAGTACTCAACACAAGGAACACAGCCACAGTACTCAACACAAGGAACACAGCCACAACACTCAACACAAAGATTACTAACTTCAGCCAACAGCTAAAAGTTGAGCGTGAAAGTGGAATCCTAGCGAATCCCATCCTCTCCCGCATCCCCCCTCCTGCATCCCTCCCTCCTGCATCCTCTCCTCCCTCAACTCCCCTCGCAGGAACCTCCTCCCCTCCCCCTTCCTTAAAGCCCTTCCCTCCTTCATCCCCTCTCCTTCCATCATCCCCTCCTCATCCCTCATCCCCACCCTCATCCCCTTCCCCCTCCCCCACCCTCACCCCTATCCCTCTCCCCCTCCCTCAGCCCCTTCCCTCCCCCCCTCCCTCATCCCTGGGAAGGTAATCGGATCTCAATCTAATCACACACGCGGACAGGCGTGCCTTCCCCTGCTCTTCCCTGGTTGTGGGTGAGAGAGAGGGAGAAGGGAAATGGGGGGAGGGAGAGGGAGAGGGGAAGAAGGGGAGAGAGAGAGAGAGAGAGAGAGAGAGAGAGAGAGAGAGAGAGAGAGAGAGAGAGAGAGAGAGAGAGAGAGAGAGAGAGAGAGAGAGAGAGAGTGAGTGAGTGAGAGAGAGAGAGAGAGAGAGAGAGAGAGAGAGAGAGAGAGAGAGAGAGAGAGAGAGAGAGAGAGAGAGAGAGAGAGAGAGAGAGAGAGGAAACAATATCTACAGATTTGGAAGTAGAAATTGACACCATTGTATTGTGTCCTAACTCGAGGCTTCGCAAACCGTAATGTTCAGGAATTTTTTTTTTTAGACTGGAGGTAGAGGCCGGTGGAATCAGTGCGACTGGTGACACAGCAACACTTGATAAAGGAGGCAGAACGATGGTACTGTATTACGTAGACCAGTAACAATAACACTAACATCGTAGACCAGTAGCAATAACACTAACATCGTAGACCAGTAACAATAACACTAACATCGTAGACCAGTAACAATAACACTAACATCGTAGACCAGTAGCAATAACACTAACATCGTAGACCAGTAGCAATAACACTAACATCGTAGACCAGTAACAATAACACTAACATCGTAGACCAGTAGCAATAACACTAACATCGTAGACATCAGTAGCAATAACACTAACATCAGTAGACCAGTAGTAGCAATAACACTAACATCGTAGACCAGTAACAATAACACTAACATCGTAGACCAGTAACAATAACACTAACATCGTAGACCAGTAGCAATAACACTAACATCGTAGACCAGTAGCAATAACACTAACATCGTAGACCAGTAGCAATAACACTAACATCGTAGACCAGTAGCAATAACACTAACATCGTAGACCAGTAACAATAACACTAACATCGTAGACCAGTAGCAATAACACTAACATCGTAGACCAGTAGCAATAACACTAACATCGTAGACCAGTAGCAATAACACTAACATCGTAGACCAGTAGCAATAACACTAACATCGTAGACCAGTAGCAATAACACTAACATCGTAGACCAGTACAATAACACTAACATCGTAGACCAGTAGCAATAACACTAACATCGTAGACCAGTAGCAATAACACTAACATCGTAGACCAGTAGCAATAACACTAACATCGTAGACCAGTAACAATAACACTAACATCGTAGACCAGTAACAATAACACTAACATCGTAGACCAGTAGCAATAACACTAACATCGTAGACCAGTAGCAATAACACTAACATAGACCAGTAGCAATAACACTAACATCGTAGACCAGCAATAACACTAACATCGTAGACCAGTAACAATAACACTAATATCGTAGACCAGTAGCAATAACACTAACATCGTAGACCAGTAGCAATAACACTAACATCGTAGACCAGTAGCAATAACACTAACATCGTAGACCAGTAACAATAACACTAACATCGTAGACCAGTAACAATAACACTAACATCGTAGACCAGTAGCAATAACACTAACATCGTAGACCAGTAGCAATAACACTAACATCGTAGACCAGTAGCAATAACACTAACATCACACCACACACCAGTAACATCACACAACACACCAGTAATCACACAACACAACAATAACATCACACAACTTACCAGTAACATCACACAACACACCAGTAACATCACACAACACACCAGTAACATCACACAATACACCAGTAACATCACACAACACACCAGTAACATCACACAACATACCAGTAACATCACACAACACACAAGTAACATCACACATCACACAACACACCAGTAATCACACAACACACCAGTAACATCACACAACATACCAGTAACATCACACAACACACCAGTAACATCACACATCACACAACACACCAGTAATCACACAACACACCAGTAACATCACACAACACACCAGTAACATCACACAACACACCAGTAACATCACACAACATACCAGTAACATCACACAACACACCAGTAACATCACACATCACACAACACACCAGTAATCACACAACACACCAGTAACATCACACAACACACCAGTAACATCACACAACACACCAGTAACATCACACAACACACCAGTAACATCACACAACATACCAGTAACATCACACAACACACCAGTAACATCACACAACATACCAGTAACATCACACAACACACCAGTAACATCACACAACACACCAGTAACATCACACAACACACCAGTAACATAACACAACATACCAGTAACATCACACAACACACCAGTAACACCACACAACACACCAGTAACATCACACAACACACCAGTAACATCACACAACACACCAGTAACATCACACAACATACCAGTAACATCACACAACACACCAGTAACATCACACAACACACCAGTAACATCACACAACACACCAGTAACATCACACAACATACCAGTAACATCACACAACACACCAGTAACATCACACAACACACCAGTAACATCACACAACATACCAGTAACATCACACAACACACCAGTAACACCACACAACACACCAGCAACACTAAAATCACATGTATAATACAAGTATGCTTAGATGTTAATATATTTATTTATATGGAACATACGCTATAAGCAGGAAAATTCAGAGTGGCTTTAGAGCAGACGGACTCTGTCTCTCAAAACTGAGAGATTGTCTCTCACAACTGAGAGACTGTCTCTCACAACTGAGAGACTGTCTCTCACAACTGAGAGACTGTCTCTCACAACTGACAGTCTGTCTCTCAAAACTGAGAGATTGTCTCTCACACCTGAGAGACTATCTCTCACAACTGAGAGACTGTCTCTCACAACTGAGAGACTGTCTCTCACAACTGAGAGACTGTCTCTCACAACTGAGAGACTGTCTCTCACAACTGACAGTCTGTCTCTCAAAACTGAGAGATTGTCTCTCACAACTGAGAGACTGTCTCTCACAACTGAGAGATTGTCTCTCAAAACTGAGAGATTGTCTCTCACAACTGAGAGACTGTCTCTCAAAACTGAGAGATTGTCTCTCAAAACTGAGAGATTGTCTCTCACAACTGAGAGACTGTCTCTCACAACTGACAGACTGTCTCTCACAACTGACAGACTGTCTCTCACAACTGACAGACTGTCTCTCACAACTGAGAGATTGTCTCTCACAACTGACAGACTGTCTCTCACAACTGACAGACTGTCTCTCACAACTGACAGACTGTATCTCACAACTGACAGACTGTCTCTCACAACTGACAGACTGTCTCTCACAACTGACAGACTGTCTCTCACAACTGACAGACTGTCTCTCACAACTGACAGACTGTCTCTCACAACTGACAGACTGTCTCTCACAACTGACAGACTGTCTCTCACAACTGACAGACTGTCTCTCACAACTGACAGACTGTCTCTCACAACTGACAGACTGTCTCTCACAACTGACAGATTATGACAAAAATCACGAAGTCACTCGTAGAAAAAAAAATGAAAACACGACATAAACTGGTTCTAAAAAATACTTCTGACAAAGGCAAACCAGTCAATGACACTCTACAAAATGCGGTCAAGGAGTATACAAGGTAAACTAGAGAAGTGAACTGCATGTCTTCCAACAAACAAATCACAAACAATGACAGTAAAAAAATTCAGTTCAATCTGAGTGCAGAAAATATTTACTTATACGAGGCACTGTCCTGGCACCGTCAGATTCTCTCAGATCAATTGAGAAAAATAACTTCCTCGCATTTGTTGGGGAATTTTTCACTGTTCTGAGTAGAAAACAGTGAAAAACTACATGCAAAACTCATCCTCTGATCAAAGTCAAACAAAATGGCGTTTAACGATAATAAACGTGTAGTGAAGTGCAGAATAAACCCAATAAAGGGCAATGAGACACAATACCGTGACTGGAACAATGCAGAAATAACCCACATGGGAGAGAGGAGCTAACCACGAGGTTTCGGTCCGATTTCGACCACTTGTCTTCAAGAAGGCGCTGGACAGGCACCTGAAGTCAGTACCTGATCAGTCGGGCTGTGGTTCGTATGTTGGTTTACGTGGAGCTAGCAGTGACAGCCTGGTTGATCGGACCCTGATCCACCATGAAGCCTGGTCTAAGACCGGGCCACGGGGGCGTTAAGCCCCCGAAACCCTCTCCAGGTATACTCCAGGTATTTACAAAGTCACACTGGTCGTCGTAAGCAGGTTACCTGTGTATAACAAACCCAGTGAAAAACGTGAACACCGAAGACACAATTATGGATCACTGAGTCAACATACGTGGTCCAAGACTCTTCAAACTGCTTCCTGAAGATATAAGAAATATTAACGGAACAAAGACAGAATTCTGGAAAAAACTAGACACGTTTCAGGACAATGTACCTGATTAGCGAGGCTGATGTCTGTGGATGTGCGGAATGTAAACAGAGATAACCTGAATGATCACGTCACCAGGGGAGTCTGTGACCCCCCCCAAGCCGGGCTATGGGAACAGAACAACTCTTGAAACCAGCCACAGGTATAACCAGTACCTTCTACATACACACGCCCACTCATCTTTCTAGTACAGAAATATCCACACTGACTGACAGATCATCTTCAATATTGATGCTTCCCGAAGTAGAGTAATTATGTGAGCACCGAAAATAAACATAAATATCAAACTAATTGAGTAAACTCATCCATACTGAAACAAATCTTTGAGTATACTGTTCATGACAGCGGTCACGCGAGTGTACTACCGTCCTGCCAAGTGAGTGTAAAACGAAAGCCTGTAATTGTTTTACATGATGGTAGGATTGCTGGTGTCTTTTGTCTGTCTCATAAATATGCAAGATTACAGGCATGTCTTGCTACTTCTACTTACACTTAGGTCACACTACACATACATGTACAGGCATATATATATATATATATATATATATATATATATATAATATATATATATATATATATATATATATATATATATATATATATATATATATATATACACTCATCCCGCTGGGTTCTCTTCTATTTTCTTTCTAGTTCTTATTCTTGTTTATTTCCTCTTATCTCCATGGGGAAGTGGAACAGAATTCTTCCTCCGTAAGCCATGCGTGTTGTAAGAGGCGACTAAAATGCCGGGAGCAAGGGGCTAGTAACCTCTTCTCCTGTATATATTACTAAATGTAAAAGGAGAAACTTTCGTTTTTCCTTTCGGGCCACCCCGCCTCGGTGGGATACGGCCGATGTGTTGAAAGAAAGAAAAAGATATATATATATATATATATATATATATATATATATATATATATATATATATATATATATATATATATATATATACATACATACATACATATATATATATATATATATATATATATATATATATATATATATATATATATATATATATATATGTATGTATACATACATAAAATTTAACCTGCTATATAGCCCTAAGTTTATTACCAACTATTTTCCTCCGGAAAGTTTACAAAAAACGTAATTAGGCATGTCGATGAAAATATTTCTGGGAATTTTTTTGTTCACGTCAATACGCACATTAATTAAAAAAGTTTGGTAAAATATGGGCCGACATGAGCAGTTCCTGCAGCGGCGTCTGGTAACATTTTGTTAGTTGAAGATAATTATGTACAGACACAGACACATATATGCAACTGGAAAGAAATGATGTCAGTGGTTTAGAAAACCGACAAGTTGAGGGACTGATTACCTCAAACTCCTCCTCATCTTCTGTTCTTCTCGGTAATGGACTGAAGAAGGCACTGGCTGGCGAAGTATTAGAATATTGTACAAGTGTCTCATTCTTCCACTGGAAAGAAGCCACATATAAGAACCGAAACACATATACCAGGCATTGAATTAAAGACCATACAACACACAGCTTCAAGACTAGATACGATAAGGCCCCAAGAGGCCAGATATCAGTGCTGCGAACGAAGCAGTCTAGGAGGCGGGGCCCAGAGCAGTCTAGACTCCAGCAAATACAACAAGGAAAGTACGTACATAGCGCACACGCATACGTAAACACATGTGTACACACAAGTACATACACACATGTGCACACACACGTACATACACACATGTGCACACACACGCACATAAATTATTAGAGAGGGTGGCAGGGAATCACGTAGTCAACACCGAAGGTTTCAACTTTGAGACAGACATTCTCCAGCACTCACGGTCCAGGTCCACAACTTCTGCCTCCAAGACACATACAATACATAATGGAGAGTGGACCAGGGTCCAGGACCTGGCCCACCATCCACGGACACCCTGCGCTGTTATACGGCGTGTCTTGCACGGTTATACAGTCCTACACTGCTACACTGCGCGTTCTACACCTCTATACTGCGTGACTTACACAGTTATATTGTGTTCTACACCGCTACACTGTTTCCTACATTGTTATAGTGCATGTCCTACACTGCATGTCCTGCGGTCGCTGCTGGGGAGGGAAAAAAAACACCTCCAGTTTTATTTGGCGTTCTTCAAAGGCTTCGAATGGAAAAACTCGTTGACTCTCTGCAGCCAACCAGAGGTTCACGCTCTTGCTCTCAGTCTCTCTCCTCTATGTTTGTTTCCTTTACTCCTTAGCCGTGCCCATTACTGTATTTACTTCTTTCTCTTATTCTCTCTCATTTGTGCCTGTTCCTTCCGTCATTTTTTTTAAAGTTCCCTCTTACCCCTGTCTCTTCCTGCCTCTATCTTTTTCTCTAATTCTCTCACTTTGCCTCTTCCTACCTGTCTCGTTTTCTCCTAGTACTCACATTTCTTTCTCTGTATCTCCTAGGCCACTGTAGTTTGTGGCTAAGTTACTACTATCTCGTGTCTTGAATATTCTAGGGAGGAGGAGCCTGGGCACAGGGAGACCTGGTCGTGGACCTGGCCGCGGGGGCGCTGATTCCCGGAATACCCTCCAGGTAGATCCCACAGACCTTAAAAACCAATGACAGCCTCACTCCACAAAATTGTCAGTAAAGTAGCCGCAAAAATATTAGAACGATAGCACTAACGTCTCACATTATCAAAATCTTCGGGAGATTCTTCAGAAGAAAGACTGCTAATCAGATGGGATGTCAACAGTTGCATAATCTAGGGCAGGACGGGTTGAGAACAGGTCGTTCCTGTATCTCACAGTTGCCTGACCATTACGACATGGTCCTAGATAAGCAAAATGCAAATGTTCTGTATAGTGATTTTGTAAAAGTCGTTGATAAGTGATGATGTAATGGCCCAAAAAAATGCATGCAAAGGGAATAAGTGGAAAAGCGGGCAGATGGATATTTAATTTTCTGACTGGCAGAGCTCAAAGTGTAATAGTGAACAGAATGAGATCAGAAGCTGCCACAGTGAAAATCTACGTTCCCCAAGGCACAGTACTTGTACCTGTTCTCTTCCTCATTCTCCTTTCCTACACAGAGACATCATTATTTACAATCAGTATGAGAGTGGCATCCATTGAGGACACAGGAAGCCTCCAAACTGATATATACAAAGCCTTGCAGTGGGCTACTGACAACAATGTGATCTTCAATGAGTTTCATTTACATCATTATGAAAAAATTGAGAGACTGAAATGGAGTATCAAAACAAATTCGAATCATTCATTAGATGGTAAGACGAATGTGAGAGATGTACGAGTGTTTATGTTAGAGAATCTCATCATTAAGGATCGCAGCAGTGTCACTATCACAACCGCAAGGAAAAGGATAAAATAGATAACTAGAACTTTCAAAACAAGAGATGCTAAGATAGTGATTATACTCTTTAAGTCACTAGTTTTCTCTAGGCTGGAGTACTGCTGTACTTTAACAGCTCCGTTTAAGGGAGTGGAAATTGCAGACCTGGAGAATCTGTAGAGAACCTTCACTGCTCACATGGGTTCGGCCAAGCACGTAAATTACGAGAAATGTTTCAAGCTTCTTGATCTGTACTCCTTGGAACGTAGGCGAGAGAGTTATATTGTATTCCACAACTAGAAAATTCTAGGACTGCTCCAAAATCTCCACACACAAATAATTCTCCATGAAAGTAAGAGGCATGGCGACACTGCAAAATACCCTCAATGAAAAGCAGGAATGCAGTGAGTGCAATAAGGAAGAACTCAATAAGTTCGAAGAGATCAAGACTTTTGAACATCCCTCTCTTTATACACAAAGGGAATTGCCAACAGACTACTGGATGTCTCTTCGATAGAGAACTTGAGAAGTTCACGTCATTTCCTGATCAGCCGGGCTGTGGTGCATACGTTGGACTTCGTGCAGCTAGCACCAACAACCTGGTTGATCAAGCCGTCCACGAACAGGCCTGGTCTGGGACCAGGGAACACTCTTCAGGTAGACTCTAGGTAGGTAGGTACCTGTGTCTTACCCAGGTCTAGGACCGTCACTGGGGAAATATCAGTCAAGCCTCCAAAAAATTAGAAGACTAAATAGCGAAGTTAAAGGAACAGGAAGTGAGGTGAGAGGTGCCTGGCACTGGTGACAAGTGCCGGAGGTACAGTGAGAAGTGCCTGGCGCTGGTGACGGGTGCCAGGGGTACAGTGAGAGGTGGTTGGCACTGGTGACAGGTGCCGGGGGTACAGTGAGAGGTGACTGGCACTAGTGACAAGTGCCGGGGGGTACAGAGAGAGAGGAGCCTGGCACAGGTGAAGGGGAACTACCCGCCTGGCTTATGTCGCTCAATTTTTAAAAAAAAAGAGTCAAAACCACGAAGGTGAAATACCAAGTTGGAGAGTACCTCATGTATGGAAGGGAGGAGAAGAGGAAGGGGAGAGGAGGGAGGGGAAGGAGAGGGAGGAAGTAGAAGAAGGAACGATGAAAAAACAAGAGTGGATACATCTGTAGTGTGCCGCGACCCTACTCTATAAAATAGTTACATAGTGGGAACAAAAGGTAGCTATGGGTCCCTGTCAGATGGCACTCACACTGTGTTGAAATGTGCAGAGTGAGCTGGGAGACTTCAGTAAGGAGTAGGAAGAAGAGAGACAGGAGAAAGGAGATGGAAGAGAGTGAGGAGAAAGGCAGAGGAGAGACAGGGAAGGAAAACAGGAAAATCACCCACAACATAACAAAACAAGAATATAAAAAGAGACAAATTGATTTGGAAGACAAGAACAAATTGCTTAAGGAGCCTAGTTGTGACCACCCACCTGGTGTCACCTGACGTAGGTGGTGCCAGGGACGGTAACAAGGCACCTCACCTACCTGGTCCCCCTGACGTAGGTGGTACCAGGGACGGTAACAAGGTACCTCACCCACCTGGTCCACCTGACGCAGGTGGTGCCGAGGGACAGTAACAGTTAATTAGAGGATCCAGTGGAGTGCTGTTGACACTGAGAGTGACTGTCAACCAGAGGCTGATGAGTCAACATCACACAGGTAAGGGGGACCGAGGTTGAGAGGACTGGGGGTGAGGGAAGGACCCATGGTGACAGGGAGGGGTGACTACTGGTAACGTGAAAGACCGGGGGAGGGGATGCGAGAGAGAGAGAGAGAGAGAGAGAGAGAGAGAGAGAGAGAGAGAGAGAGAGAGAGAGAGAGAGAGAGAGAGAGAGAGAGAGGTAAGAGGAATGAGGAGATCCAGTTACCGATTTAGTGAACACTTCAACGCTCTTAGCTGGGTCTGAGGCCAGGGTTACCCTGGTGACTGTCGGATCAACCAGGCTATTGCCACCTGCAGCCAACAGCCATCCCAACTTGGCTTATATTGTATCTCGGCTCAGAACTTGTCTGGTTCCCTCTTACACAGGCGTGGCGAAGAATAGGGAAATACGAACAGCTGCTGTAGGGGAGGAGGAGGAGGAGGAGGCAGCGAAGGATTACCTGAGGTTTACTTATACTCAGTTTAAATACTTTTTTTTACTCCTGAAGTCGAATTCAAGGGGAGTGAGAAAGAGAGAGTGAGAGAGAGAGAGAGAGAGAGAGAGAGAGAGAGAGAGAGAGAGAGAGAGAGAGAGAGAGAGAGAGAGAGAGAGAGAGAGAGAGAGAGAGAGAGAGAGAGGCAGATCAGCGTGACTAAGCCAAGTTAGCTCCAGTTGACAAATGTAAACACTGGTTGTTTACTGTTCCTTTCCACTTGCCTTTATTCTACCTACTGACAGCCGTCTTACTATGCTCTTGGGAGGGGTAGCTGTGATGCTTACTATGCTCCTGGGAGGGGTAGCTGTGATGCTTACTATGCTCCTGGGAGGGGTAGCTGTGATGCTTACTATGCTCCTGGGAGGGGTAGCTGTGATGCTTACTATGCTCTTGGGAGGGGCAGCTGTGATGCTTACTATGCTCCTGCGAGGGGTAGCTGTGATGTTTACTATGCTCCTGGGAGGGGTAGCTGTGATGCTTACTATGCTCCTGGGAGGGGTAGCTGTGATGCTTACTATGCTCTTGGGAGGGGTAGCTGTGATGCTTACTATGCTCCTGGGAGGGGTAGCTGTGATGCTTACTATGCTCCTGGGAGGGGTAGCTTCGGTGCTGTGATGCTTACTATGCTCCTGGGAGGGGTAGCTTCGGTGCTGTGATGCTTACTATGCTCCTTGGAGGGGTAGCTTCGGTGCTGTGATGCTTACTATGCTCCTGGGAGGGGTAGCTTCGGTGCTGTGATGCTTACTATGCTCCTGGGAGGGGTAGCTTCGGTGCTGTGATGCTTACTATGCTCCTGGAAGGAGTAGCTTCGGTGCTGTGATGCTTACTATGCTCCTGGGAGGGGTAGCTTCGGTGCTGTGATGCTTACTATGCACCTGGGAGGGGTAGCTGTGATGCTTACTATGCTCCTGCGAGGGGTAGCTGTGATGCTTACTATGCTCCTGGGAGGGGTAGCTGTGATGCTTACTATGCTCCTGCGAGGGGCAGCTGTGATGCTTACTATGCTCCTGGGAGGGGTAGCTGTGATGCTTACTATGCTCCTGCGAGGGGTAGCTGTGATGCTTACTATGCTCCTGCGAGGGGTAGCTGTGATGCTTACTATGCTCCTGGGAGGGTTAGCTGTGATGCTTACTATGCTCCTGGGAGGGGTAGCTGTGATGCTTACTATGCTCCTGCGAGGGGTAGCTGTGATGCTTACTATACTCCTGGGAGGGGTAGCTGTGATGCTTACTATGCTGCTGGGAGGGGTAGCTGTGATGCTTACTATGCTCCTGGGAGGGGTAGCTGTGATGCTTATTATGCTCCTGCGAGGGGTAGCTGTGATGCTTACTATGCTCCTGCGAGGGGTAGCTGTGATGCTTACTATACTCCTGGGAGGGGTAGCTGTGATGCTTACTATGCTCCTGCGAGGGGAAGCTGTGATGCTTACTATGCTCCTGCGAGGGGTAGCTGTGATGCTTACTATGCTCCTGCGAGGGGTAGCTGTGATGCTTACTATGCTTCTGCGAGGGGTAGCTGTGATGCTTACTATGCTCCTGGGAGGGGTAGCTGTGATGCTTACTATGCTCCTGGGAGGGGTAGCTGTGATGCTTACTATGCTCCTGGGAGGGGTAGCTGTGATGCTTACTATGCTCCTGGGAGGGGTAGCTTCGGTGCTGTGATGCTTACTATGCTCCTGGGAGGGGTAGCTTCGGTGCTGTGATGCTTACTATGCTCCTCCGAGGGGTAGCTTCGGTGCTGTGATGCTTACTATGCTCCTGGGAGGGGTAGCTTCGGTGCTGTGATGCTTACTATGCTCCTGGAAGGAGTAGCTTCGGTGCTGTGATGCTTACTATGCTCCTGGGAGGGGTAGCTTCGGTGCTGTGATGCTTACTATGCACCTGGGAGGGGTAGCTGTGATGCTTACTATGCTCCTGCGAGGGGTAGCTGTGATGCTTACTATGCTCCTGGGAGGGGTAGCTGTGATGCTTACTATGCTCCTGCGAGGGGCAGCTGTGATGCTTACTATGCTCCTGGGAGGGGTAGCTGTGATGCTTACTATGCTCCTGCGAGGGGTAGCTGTGATGCTTACTATGCTCCTGCGAGGGGTAGCTGTGATGCTTACTATGCTCCTGGGAGGGTTAGCTGTGACGCTTACTATGCTCCTGGGAGGGGTAGCTGTGATGCTTACTATGCTCCTGCGAGGGGTAGCTGTGATGCTTACTATGCTCCTGCGAGGGGTAGCTGTGATGCTTACTATGCTCCTGCGAGGGGTAGCTGTGATGCTTACTATGCTCCTGGGAGGGGTAGCTGTGATGCTTACTATGCTCCTGCGAGGGGTAGCTGTGATGCTTACTATACTCCTGGGAGGGGTAGCTGTGATGCTTACTATGCTCCTGGGAGGGGTAGCTGTGATGCTTACTATGCTCCTGGGAGGGGTAGCTGTGATGCTTATTATGCTCCTGCGAGGGGTAGCTGTGATGCTTACTATGCTCCTGCGAGGGGTAGCTGTGATGCTTACTATACTCCTGGGAGGGGTAGCTGTGATGCTTACTATGCTCCTGCGAGGGGTAGCTGTGATGCTTACTATGCTCCTGCGAGGGGTAGCTGTGATGCTTACTATGCTTCTGCGAGGGGTAGCCGTGATGCTTACTATGCTCCTGCGAGGGGTAGCTGTGATGTTTACTATGCTCCTGGGAGGGGTAGCTGTGATGCTTACTATGCTCCTGCGAGGGGTAGCTGTGATGCTTACTATACTCCTGTAAGGGGTAGCTGTGATGCTTACTATGCTCCTGGGAGGGGTAGCTGTGATGCTTACTATGCTCCTGCGAGGGGTAGCTGTGATGCTTACTATGCTCCTGGGAGGGGTAGCTGTGATGCTTACTATGCTCCTGCGAGGGGTAGCTGTGATGCTTACTATGCTCCTGCGAGGGGTAGCTGTGATGCTTACTATACTCCTGGGAGGGGTAGCTGTGATGCTTACTATGCTCCTGCGAGGGGTAGCTGTGATGCTTACTATGCTCCTGGGAGGGGTAGCTGTGATGCTTAATATGCTCCTGCGAGGGGTAGCTGTGATGCTTACTATGCTTCTGCGAGGGGTAGCTGTGATGCTTACTATGCTCCTGCGAGGGGTAGCTGTGATGCTTACTATGCTCCTGCGAGGGGTAGCTGTGATGCTTACTATGCTCCTGGGAGGGGTAGCTGTGATGCTTGCTCCTGGGAGGGGTAGCTGTGATGCTTACTATGCTCCTGGGAGGGGTAGCTGTGATGCTTACTATGCTCCTGCGAGGGGTAGCTGTGATGCTTACTATGCTCCTGGGAGGGGTAGCTGTGATGCTTACTATGCTCCTGGGAGGGGTAGCTGTGATGCTTACTATGCTCCTGCGAGGGGTAGCTGTGATGCTTACTATGCTCCTGGGAGGGGTAGCTGTGATGCTTACTATGCTCCTGCGAGGGGTAGCTGTGATGCTTACTATGATCCTGGGAGGGGTAGCTGTGATGCTTACTATGCTCCTGCGATTGGTAGCTGTGATGCTTACTATACTGCTGGGAGGGATAGCTGTGATGCTTACTATGCTCCTGGGAGGGGTAGCTGTGATGCTTACTATGCTCCTGGGAGGGGTAGCTGTGATGCTTACTATGCTCCTGCGAGGGGTAGCTGTGATGCTTACTATGCTCCTGCGAGGGGTAGCTGTGATGCTTACTATACTCCTGGGAGGGGTAGCTGTGATGCTTACTATGCTCCTGGGAGGGGTACCTGTGATGCTTACTATGCTCCTGCGAGGGGTAGCTGTGATGCTTACTATGCTCCTGCGAGGGGTAGCTGTGATGCTTACTATGCTCCTGCGAGGGGTAGCTGTGATGCTTACTATACTCCTGGGAGGGGTAGCTGGGTAGCTGTGATGCTTACTATGCTCCTGGGAGGGGTAGCTGTGATGCTTACTATGCTCCTGGGAGGGGTAGCTACGGTGCTGTGATGCTTACTATGCTCCTGCGAGGGGTAGCTGTGATGCTTACTATGCTCCTGGGAGGGGTAGCTGTGATACTCACTATGCTCCTGGGAGGGGTAACTGTGATGATTACTATGCTCCTGCGAGGGGTAGCTGTGATGCTTACTATGCTCCTGCGAGGGGGTAGCTGTGATGCTTACTATGCTCCTGCGAGGGGTAGCTGTGATGCTTACTATGCTCCTGCGAGGGGTAGTTGTGATGCTTACTATGCTAATGCGAGGGGGTAGCTGTGATGCTTACTATGCTCCTGCGAGGGGTAGCTGTGATGCTTACTATGCTCCTCTGAGGGGTAGCTGTGATGCTTAATATGCTCCTGCGAGGGGTAGCTGTGATGCTTACTATGCTTCTGCGAGGGGTAGCTGTGATGCTTACTATGCTCCTGCGAGGGGTAGCTGTGATGCTTACTATGCTCCTGGGAGGGGTAGCTGTGATGCTTGCTCCTGGGAGGGGTAGCTGTGATGCTTACTATGCTCCTGGGAGGGGTAGCTGTGATGCTTACTATGCTCCTGCGAGGGGTAGCTGTGATGCTTACTATGCTCCTGGGAGGGGTAGCTGTGATGCTTACTATGCTCCTGGGAGGGGTAGCTGTGATGCTTACTATGCTCCTGCGAGGGGTAGCTGTGATGCTTACTATGCTCCTGGGAGGGGTAGCTGTGATGCTTACTATGCTCCTGCGAGGGGTAGCTGTGATGCTTACTATGATCCTGGGAGGGGTAGCTGTGATTCTTACTATGCTCCTGCGATTGGTAGCTGGAATGCTTACTATACTGCTGGGAGGGATAGCTGTGATGCTTACTATGCTCCTGGGAGGGGTAGCTGTGATGCTTACTATGCTCCTGGGAGGGGTAGCTGTGATGCTTACTATGCTCCTGCGAGGGGTAGCTGTGATGCTTACTATGCTCCTGCGAGGGGTAGCTGTGATGCTTACTATACTCCTGGGAGGGGTATCTGTGATGCTTACTATGCTCCTGGGAGGGGTAGCTGTGATGCTTACTATGCTCCTGCGAGGGGTAGCTGTGATGCTTACTATGCTCCTGCGAGGGGTAGCTGTGATGCTTACTATGCTCCTGCGAGGGGTAGCTGTGATGCTTACTATACTCCTGGGAGGGGTAGCTGTGATGCTTACTATGCTCCTGGGAGGGGTAGCTGTGATGCTTACTATGCTCCTGGGAGGGGTAGCTACGGTGCTGTGATGCTTACTATGCTCCTGCGAGGGGTAGCTGTGATGCTTACTATGCTCCTGGGAGGGGTAGCTGTGATGCTTACTATGCTCCTGGGAGGGGTAGCTGTGATACTCACTATGCTCCTGGGAGGGGTAACTGTGATGATTACTATGCTCCTGCGAGGGGTAGCTGTGATGCTTACTATGCTCCTGCGAGGGGGTAGCTGTGATGCTTACTATGCTCCTGCGAGGGGTAGCTGTGATGCTTACTATGCTCCTGCGAGGGGTAGCTGTGATGCTTACTATGCTAATGCGAGGGGGTAGCTGTGATGCTTACTATGCTCCTGCGAGGGGTAGCTGTGATGCTTACTATGCTCCTGGGAGGGGTAGCTTCGGTGCTGTGATTATTACTTTGCTCCTGGGAGGGGTAGCTTCGGTGCTGTGATGCTTACTATGCTCCTGGGAGGGGTAGCTGTGATGCTTACTATGCTCTTGGGAGGGGTAGCTGTGATGCTTATTATGCTCCTGGGAGGGGTAGCTGTGATGCTTACTATGCTCCTGGGAGGGGTAGCCTCGGTGCTGTGATGCTTACTATGCTCCTGCGAGGGGTAGCTGTGATGCTTACTATGCTCCTGGGAGGGGTAGCTGTGATGCTTACTATGCTCCTGGGAGGGGTAGCTGTGATGCTTACTATGCTCCTGGGAGGGGTAGCTGTGATGCTTACTATGCTCCTGGGAGGGGTAGCTGTGATACTCACTATGCTCCTGGGAGGGGTAGCTGTGATGCTTACTATGCTCCTGCGAGGGGTAGCTGTGATGCTTACTATTCTCCTATGAGGGGTAGCTGTGATGCTTACTATGCTCCTTGGAGGGGTAGCTTCGGTGCTGTGATGCTTACTATGCACCTGGGAGGGGTAGCTTCGGTGCTGTGATGCTTACTATGCTCCTGGGAGGGGTAGCTGTGATGCTTACTATGCTCTTGGGAGGGGTAGCTGTGATGCTTATTATGCTCCTGGGAGGGGTAGCTGTGATGCTTACTATGCTCCTGGGAGGGGTAGCCTCGGTGCTGTGATGCTTACTATGCTCCTGCGAGGGGTAGCTGTGATGCTTACTATGCTCCTGGGAGGGGTAGCTGTGATGATTACTATGCTCCTGCGAGGGGTAGCTGTGATGCTTACTATGCTCCTGCGAGGGGGTAGCTGTGATGCTTACTATGCTCCTGCGAGGGGTAGCTGTGATGCTTACTATGCTCATGCGAGGGGTAGCTGTGATGCTTACTATGCTCCTGGGAGGGGTAGCTGTGATGCTTACTATGCTCCTGCGAGGGGTAGCTGTGATGCTTACTATGCTCCTTGGAGGGGTAGCTTCGGTGCTGTGATGCTTACTATGCACCTGGGAGGGGTAGCTTCGGTGCTGTGATGCTTACTATGCTCCTGGGAGGGATAGCTGTGATGCTTACTATGCTCTTGGGAGGGGTAGCTGTGATGCTTACTATGCTCCTGGGAGGGGTAGCTGTGATGCTTACTATGCTCCTGGGAAGGGTAGCTTCGGTGCTGTGATGCTTACTATGCTCCTGTGAGGGGTAGCTGTGATGCTTACTATTCTCCTGCGAGGGGTAGCTGTGATGCTTACTATGCTCCTGGGAGGGGTAGCTGTGATGCTTACTATGCTCCTGGGAGGGGGAGCTGTGATGCTTACTATGCTCCTGGGAGGGGTAGCTGTGATGATTACTATGCTCCTGGGAGGGGTAGCTGTGATGCTTACTATGCTCCTGCGAGGGGTAGCTGTGATACTTACTATGCTCCTGGGAGGGGTAGCTGTGATGCTTACTATGCTCCTGGGAGGATTAGCTGTGATGCTTACTATGCTCCTGCGAGGGGTAGCTGTGATGCTTACTATGCTCCTGCGAGGGGTAGCTGTGATGCTTACTATGCTCCTGGGAGGGGTAGCTGTGATGCTTACTATGCTCCTGGGAGGGGTAGCTGTGATGCTTACTATGCTCCTGGGAGGGGTAGCTGTGATGCTTACTATGCTCCTGCGAGGGGTAGCTGTGGTGCTTACTATGCTCCTGGGAGGGGTAGCTTCGGTGGTGTGATGCTTACCATGCTCCTGGGAGGGGTAGCTTCGGTGCTGTGATGCTTACTATGCTCCTGGGAGGGGTAGCTTCAGTGTTGTGATGCTTACTATGCTCCTGCGAGGGTTTATACGGTACTACAATGCTTATTGTTGTCCTGGGAGAAGCAGGAATAAAAGTTAATCCCACAAATCCCACAAACACCTAAGGTACAACAAGTTTCCTGGACTCAGCCAGACGAGCTGAAAATATATCCGGAACTCGCAGCCAACACTTCCATGTTATGATCCTTATCTCGGATTGTGGGGGTAAGCTACGGCTGACATGGGCAACTGCAGTTTTGTCAAGGTTTAGTGAGTTGAGGGATAAGCTAGTGACCTTGCCCTGGGTCAGGAAAGGTTAACCACGTTTCTAAAGAAACGTCACCAACCTCAAATATAAAGAAAAATTTGTAAACATCCCCCCAAAAATTATGAATGCATGTATAAGTCTTTAAAACCGATAAAAATAAATGACGATTGTACACTACAGAAATATAACAGCCGAATAAATTTCAAGAAAATTAACAGAATCTGTATTTTATGAAATCAACTGAAGAAGAAAGAGTCTGAGGTTAGTTCAATGTTAGTAGTCGAGCCCTGATGTGAGCGCCGGGTTGGTTAATGGGGGTTTCGAGTCTTTCGACTACACGAGGGTCCTTCAGGTTGAATGTGACTTTTCACCACCAGTTAAGAATTTTTAATCCCTTCGCAGGGGGATTAAAGTGACCTCTCAGTGTATATACCCCGAGAAGCATTCACCTCTCAGTGTATACACTTGAGCAGACACTTTATGTCTTCCTCTGTACGTAAACTACAGCTGCTGCTGTAGTTTACGTACAGTTTATGTATGTACTATCATTGCTGCTACTACTACCACAACTGCTGCTACTACCACCACTGCTGCTACTACCACCACTGCTGCTACTACCACAACTGCTGCTACTACCACCACTGCTGCTACTACTACCACTGCTGCTACTACTACCACAACTGCTGCTACTACCACCACTGCTGCTACTACTACCACTGCTGCTACTACCACCACTGCTGCTACTACCACCACTGCTGCTACTACCACCACTGCTGCTACTACTACCACTGCTGCTACTACCACCACTGCTGCTACTACCACCACTGCTGCTACTACTACCACTGCTGCTACTACCACCACTGCTGCTACTACCACCACTGCTGCTACTACCACCACTGCTGCTACTACTACCACTGCTGCTACTACCACCACTGCTGCTACTACCACCACTGCTGCTACTACCACCACTGCTGCTACTACTACCACTGCTGCTACTACCACCACTGCTGCTACTACCACCACTGCTGCTACTACTACCACTGCTGCTACTACCACCACTGCTGCTACTACTACCACTGCTGCTACTACCACCACTGCTGCTACTACTACCACTGCTGCTACTACTACCACTGCTGCTACTACTACCACTGCTGCTACTACCACCACTGCTGCTACTACTACCACTGCAGCTACTACTACCACTGCTGCTACTACCACCACTGCTGCTACTACCACCATTGCTGCTACTACTACCACTGCTGCTACTACTACAACTGCTGCTACTACTACCACTGCTGCTACTACCACCACTGCTGCTACTACTACCACTGCTGCTACTACCACCACTGCTGCTACTACCACCACTGCTGCTACTACTACCACTGCTGCTACTACTACCACTGCTGCTACTACCACCACTGCTGCTACTACTACCACTGCTGCTACTACTACCACTGCTGCTACTACTACCACTGCTGCTACTACCACCACTGCTGCTACTACCACCATGGTAATAACAACACTGCTGCTACTACCACCACTGCTGCTACTACTACAACTGCTGCTACTACTACCACTGCTGCTACTACCACCACTGCTGCTACTACTACCACTGCTGCTACTACTACCACTGCTGCTACTACTACCACTGCTGCTACTACCACCACTGCTGCTACTACTACCACTGCTGCTACTACCACCACTGCTGCTACTACTACCACTGCTGCTACTACCACCACTGCTGCTACTACTACCACTGCAGCTACTACTACCACTGCTGCTACTACCACCACTGCTGCTACTACCACCATTAGTGCTACTACTACCACTGCTGCTACTACTACAACTGCTGCTACTACTACCACTGCTGCTACTACCACCACTGCTGCTACTACTACCACTGCTGCTACTACCACCACTGCAGCTACTACCACCACTGCTGCTACTACTACCACTGCTGCTACTACCACCACTGCAGCTACTACTACCACTGCTGCAACTACTACTACCACTGCTGCTACTACTACTACCACTGCTGCTACTACTACCACTGCTGCTACTACAACCACTGCTGCTACTACTACCACTGTTGCTACTACTACCACTGCTGCTACTACCACCACTGCTGCTACTACTACCACTGCTGCTACTACTACCACTGCTGCTTCTACCACCACTGCTGCTACTACTGCCACTGCTGCTACTACTACTACCACTGCTGCTACTACTACTACCACTGCTGCTGCTACTACTACCACTGCTGCTACTACTACCACTGCTGCTACTACTACCACTGCTGCTACTACTACCACTGCAGCTACTACTACCACTGCTGCTACTACCACCACTGCTGCTACTACTACCACTGCTGCTACTACTACAACTGCTGCTACTACTACCACTGCTGCTACTACTACCACTGCTGCTACTACCACCACTGCTGCTACTACTACCACTGCTGCTACTACCACCACTGCAGCTACTACCACCACTGCTGCTACTACTACCACTGCTGCTACTACCACCACTGCAGCTACTACTACCACTGCTGCAACTACTACTACCACTGCTGCTACTACAACCACTGCTGCTACTACAACCACTGCTGCTACTACTACCAGTGTTGCTACTACTACCACTGCTGCTACTACCACCACTGCTGCTACTACTACCACTGCTGCTACTACTACCACTGCTGCTTCTACCACCACTGCAGCTACTACTACCACTGCTGCAACTACTACTACCACTGCTGCTACTACTACTACCACTGCTGCTACTACTACCACTGCTGCTACTACCACCACTGCTGCTACTACTACCACTGTTGCTACTACTACCACTGCTGTTACTACCACCACTGCTGCTACTACTACCACTGCTGCTTCTACCACCACTGCAGCTACTACTACCACTGCTGCTACTACTACTACTACCACTGCTGCTACTACTTCCACTGCTGCTACTACTACCACTGCTGCTGCTACTACCACTGCTGCTACTACTACCACTGCTGCTACTACCACTGCTGCTACTACCACCACTGCTGCTACTCCCACCACTGCTGCTACTACCACCACTGCTGCTACTACCACCACTGCTGCTACTACTACCACTGCTGCTACTACCACCACTGCTGCTACTACTACCACTGCTGCTACTACTACAACTGCTGCTACTACTACCACTGCTGCTACTACTACCACTGCTGCAACTACCACCACTGCTGCTACTACTACCACTGCTGCTACTACCACCACTGCAGCTACTACCACCACTGCTGCTACTACTACCACTGCTGCACTGCAGCTACTACTACCACTGCTGCAACTACTACTACCACTGCTACTACTACCACTGCTGCTACTACAACCACTGCTGCTACTACTACCACTGTTGCTACTACTACCACTGCTGCTACTACCACCACTGCTGCTACTACTACCACTGCTGCTACTACTACCACTGCTGCTTCTACCACCACTGCAGCTACTACTACCACTGCTGCAACTACTACTACCACTGCTGCTACTACTACTACCACTACTGCTACTACTACCACTGCTGCTACTACTACCACTGCTGCTACTATCACCACTGCTGCTACTACTACCACTGCAGCTTCTACTACCACTGCTGCTACTACTACCACTGCTGCTACTACTACTACTACTGGTGCCGCTACCACTGCTACTACTACTACTACTGGTGCCGCTACCACTGCTGCTACTACTACTACTACTGGTGCCGCTACCACTGCTGCTACTACCACCACTGCTGCTACTACCACCACTGCTGCTACTACCACCACTGCTGCTACTACTACCACTGCTGCTACTACTACCACTGCTGCTACTACCACCACTGCTGCTACTACCACCACTGCTGCTACTACCACCACTGCTGCTACTACCACCACTGCTGCTGCTACTACCACCACTGCTGCTACTACCACCACTGCTGCTACTACTTCCACTGCTGCTACTACTACCACTGCTGCTACTACTACCACTGCTGCTACTACCACCACTGCTGCTACTACCACCACTGCTGCTACTACCACCACTGCTGCTACTACCACCACTGCTGCTACTACCACCACTGCTGCTACTACATCCACTGCTGCTACTACTACCACTGCTGCTACTACTACCACTGCTGCTACTACTACCACTGCTGCTACTACTACCACTGCTGCTGCTACCACTGCTGCTACTACTACTACTACTGGTGCCGCTACCACTGCTGCTACTACTACTACTGGTGCCGCTACCACTGCTACTACTACTACTACTGGTGCCGCTACCACTGCTGCTACTACTACTACTGGTGCCGCTACCACTGCTGCTACTACTACTACTGCAGCTACCACTACCACTGCTGCTACTACCACCACTGCTGCTACTACCACCATTGCTGCTACTACTACCACTGCTGCTACTACTACAACTGCTGCTACTACTACCACTGCTGCTACTACCACCACTGCTGCTACTACTACCACTGCTGCTACTACCACCACTGCAGCTACTACCACCACTGCTGCTACTACTACTACCACTGCTGCTACTACCACCACTGCTGCTACAACTACTACCACTGCTGCTACTACTACTGCCACTATTGCTACTACTACTACCACTGCTGCTACAAATACTACCACTGTTGCTGCTACAACTAATACCACTGTTGCTACTACTACTACTACCACTGCCGCTACTACTACTACCACTGCTGCTACTACTACCACTGCTGCTACTACCACCACTGCTGCTACTACCACCACTGCAGCTACTACCACCACTGCAGCTATTACCACCACTGCAGCTACTACCACCACTGCAGCTACTACCACCACTGCAGCTACTACCACCACTGCTGCTACTACCACCACTGCTGCTACTACCACTGCTGCTACTACCACCACTGCTGCTACTACCACCACTGCTGCTACCACCACTGCTGCTACTACTACCACCACTGCAGCTACTACCACCACTGCAGCTACTACCACCACTGCTGCTACTACCACCACTGCAGCTACTACCACCACTGCTGCTACTACCACCACTGCAGCTACTACCACCACTGCAGCTAGTACCACCACTGCAGCTACTACCACCACTGCAGCTACTACCACCACTGCAGCTACTACCACCACTGCAGCTACTACCACCACTGCTGCTACTACCACCACTGCAGCTACAATCACCACTGCTACTACTACCACCACTGCAGCTACTACCACCACTGCAGCTACTACCACCACTGCAGCTACTACCACCACTGCAGCTACTACCACCACTGCAGCTACTACCACCACTGCTGCTACTACCACCACTGCAGCTACTACCACCACTGCAGCTACTACCACCACTGCAGCTACTACCACCACTGCAGCTACTACCACCACTGCAGCTACTACTACCACTGCAGCTACTACCACCACTGCTGCTACTACCACCACTGCAGCTACAATCACCACTGCTACTACTACCACCACTGCAGCTACTTCCACCACTGCAGCTACTACCACCACTGCAGCGACTACCACCACTGCAGCTACTACCACCACTGCAGCTACTACCACCACTGCTGCTAATACGACCACTGCTGCTACTACCACCACTGCAGCTACTACCACAACTGCTGCTACTACCACCACTGCAGCTACTACCACCAGTGCTGCTACTACTACCACCACTGCAGCTACTACCACCACTGCAGCTACTACCACCACTGCTGCTACTACCACCACTGCAGCTACTTCCACCACTGCTGCTACTACTACCACCACTGCAGCTACTACCACCACTGTAGCTACTACCACCACTGCTGCTACTACTACAACCACTGCAGCTACTACCACCACTGCAGCTACTACCACTACTGCTGCTACTACCACAACTGCAGCTACTACCACCACTGCTGCTACTACCACCACTGCTGCTACTACCACCACTGCTGCTACTACCACCACTGCTGCTACTACCACCACTGCTGCTACTACCACCACTGCTGCTACTACCACCACTGCTGCTACTACCACCACTGCTGCTACTACCACCACTGCTGCTACTACCACCACTGCAGCTACTACCACCACTGCAGCTACTACCACCACTGCAGCTACTACCACCACTGCAGCTACTACCACCACTGCAGCTACTACCACCACTGCAGCTACTACCACCACTGCAGCTACTACCACCACTGCTGCTACTACCACCACTGCTGCTACTACCACCACTGCAGCTACTACCACCACTGCTGCTACTACCACCACTGCTGCTACTACCACCACTGCAGCTACTACCACCACTGCTGCTACTACTACCACTGCTGCTACTACCACCACTGCTGCTACTACCACCACTACTGCTACTACTACCACTGCTGCTACTACCACTACTGCTGCTACTACTACCACTGCTGCTACTACCACCACTGCTGCTACTACTACCACTGCTGCTACTACCACCACTGCTGCTACTACCACCACTGCTGCTACTACCACCACTGCTGCTACTACCACCACTGCTGCTACTACCACCACTGCTGCTACTACTACCACTGCTGCTACTACCACCACTGCTGCTACTACTACCACTGCTGCTACTACTACCACTGCTGCTACTACCACCACTGCTGCTACTACTACCACTGCTGCTACTACTACCACCACTGCAGCTACTACCACCACTGCTGCTACT
The DNA here is from genome assembly GCF_038502225.1 of Cherax quadricarinatus. NCBI lineage: Eukaryota > Metazoa > Arthropoda > Malacostraca > Decapoda > Parastacidae > Cherax > Cherax quadricarinatus. The sequence continues at coordinate 25,257,532 of NC_091347.1, read as the reverse complement.
ACCACCACTGCTGCAACATTTAAATATTATTTTTAAAGTGCATTTATATTCTGACTGCAAATATAATATTTTATAATTGTTATATACATACATTCTCATACTGTTTGCTATATATACATGTATTTTAAATATACGTACTTCTATATGAAATAAAGAATTATTTATTACATTTATTACTGTTAAAACTACTAGCACTGTTTTTATCGCTACTACTACAACTACTAACACTGCTACAATTAATATTGTTGCTAAAGGGTACAAATATCCTTTCGGGTTAATGAGGTAGAAATTACCCTTACAGTAGAAATATCTCAGAGACATCTCCATGAGACACTCGGTATCAACAACCTTCCTGAGAACAAGTAAAACCGAGTCTGACACAGAATAAACAACTCCTCTCATACTAAAGCTATTCAACCCGTTCCCTATCCTCCCACCTCAAAAAAAAAAAAAAACCACGGTGCAAACATCCCCCCCCCCGAGACCCATACTATTTAACCTCCTACTCCCCCAGGACGTCCTCAGACTTCTACACATCACAGGCGAGCGAGCCATATCGCTGACACACGGCCCCAATTACACCGGCGAGCTTCATTACCGCATTCAAATTACGAGAGCTTCAATCAGGAGGGGGATCATTCCACCTTTCGCTCTCCCATTAGCATCAGTAGTCCAAGATAAACGAGCCACATTACCTCGAGCGGGCGCTCAGTTAGCGGACATTGTGAGCAACATACATCCCAAGGTCTGACTGCAAATATGGCGTCTTTATTGTGGTCTAGCACGGAGGTCCCATAAACATAATGCATCCTTCGTCTTGAATAATGGCTAACCTGCCTGCATTTCTTTCTGTACCACTAAATTTATGTGTAACAAAAGGGAATAGTCTTCAAGAAATAATGCCAAAACATGCTCAAATCCCTGGAGTGTTATTGAAGTATAAGAACTGCCAAGGGAATGCATGGAAGGACACAAAGCAGAATTGTAAAATGTACAGAGGTCATATACTGCCTCGATATAGCCAATAACACATATAAATGACTGGTAAAGCCTCAAAGCACATTAACTGTTCTTGAACGGAAAAGATAGATGCCTGAAAATATATGCTGTTCATAAAAAATATCCGAGGGCCAAGTACCCAGAAAACACACTGCCACATCTTACTAGAGAGATACAAGAGGAAGTGAAAAGAAGGGGAGCTATCGGCATAATAAAAGAACACTGTATGAACATCCGTGCCCCAAGAGCCTTAACCTGTCACCAGCAGATCAGGGAAATACTGACCTAACAAAAGTGCAAAGTTTTCAAGAGGAAATCCATCTTTTGTAAGTGCCTGATCAGGTGAGTTGCGACGGTTATCTGGCGCTGCGGGTCGAACAACCTGGTTGACTAGGCGGTGAACAGAAAAGCCTGACCTCAGGCCGGGCTGCAAGGGTAGAAGAACCCTAGAAACCCATCACATATATGTCACAGGGAAATATAGAAAAGAATGATAAGAATAGGTAATCATAAAGACAGGAAACAATAAGGATTAAGGGAGGATAAGTTTGCGGAATGTGAATAAGGAAATGTATGGATAGGTAAGAATAAGGATGTGATTAAACTGCATTACATGAAGTGCTAAA
>NC_091347.1:25233407-25250907 GCF_038502225.1 Cherax quadricarinatus | reverse complement strand
TGGGTTCCTTCAATCTTTCGTTGTAGTGAAGTACTCTCAGTTCTGAAACTCGGCCCCTTTCCTGAATTTTTTGTACCCCGAGTTTTACATACTTGATCATGTGTGGGGTTTCACACCGGCGCTGCGTATTCAAAATCCTGTTTTAACCGTGAAATAACTGTAATTCTTAGACAAGGTTGTTATGCAGACCCAGCAGACGTTACACAGTGAAATGTGCTGCCCGTCATACAACTTCTCTCTCCCTTTCCTGTACTCATTATTTTTCACTTACCAAGACTGAATTCCTGTGGCCATTTGTGTGGAGCCTCTCTGTCCTCTCTTGCTATTTCTATTATTAATTTCACATCGTCAGCACGACGTCAGAGTACGTTAGGAACAGCCAAGGTACAAGTATTGAACCTTGGGGATATCTATCACTCTTGCACGCTATGATGTATCCTCCCTCTCTGGATATCATCTTCTTCATCCCACTGAATTCGTTCATCCTCATTAACTCTTATGTCTGTACACTGGTTGGTAAACAACTGGCTCTCAGTATCTGTACTCCCTGCACTCCTTGTTGCTGCGGACCTGTATGTGGTCAACCACTTGCGACCCGATCTCTGGTCACGCCTCCTGCTTGATGGCTTGGCCAATTAGGCTATTAGTGTTCGCAGAACACATACTCTAACTCAGGCACCAGACAGCCTTGCTGAGCAGAGAGATTTTACAGAGACTTGAAAAGTTCCCTCTCGCTTATTAATTCTCTTCATACTCGAAATATTTTGAAAAGCCTTTGCACACTTTTCCAGCTTAACGAGTTCTGCCCTTAGTGTAGTTACTGAGCCCCCCCCCCCACCCTTTTTCCCTGATTTCAGTGAGGGAAAGGGAGGTTGAGGGAGGTAAATGATATTAAGGGGAGAGAATTAAAGCTCCATAATATCTTAATGCGTTTAGGTGGCCACACCAAGTAACTTTCCCTGTCATGTCCATATAATGTGTCACCTCTCTCCCCCCCTATCTCTCTCTCTCTCTCTCTCTCTCTCTCTCTCTCTCTCTCTCTCTCTCTCTCTCTCTCGCAATGGTGAATTTTATTACCGTTTGTTGCTTTCATTTTATTAACAGCAATAATGTATATTGGAGCTGAATAATTTAGTAAGCTAACATCATAAAAATTATCATAATGTCCCAACTGAAACATGTTATAAATCATTTTTTTACTAATACGACTAAAAAAGTTAATAGACCTTTTAATGCAAATTTTATTATGCAAATCTTTACCAAAAAAAAGTATAATAAAAATAAAATAACACCAGCACAAAAAAAAGTAGATTTTGGTCTCCTAGTCTTAGAATACGTTACTATACACACGCTGTGGATATCCCAAGTCTCCTATTCCAGTATATCTCACGAAAGTAACGATCAAGGGAGGTATCCCTTGTCTATCCGGGTATATCTCACTATACAAAAGATCGAGGGAGGAATACCCGGTCTTTTACACTGGTATACCTGTCGATAAAGCAGCGATCAGGGGAGGTATATTCCGTCTCACATCACAGTTTATTTCTTACAGAACTTAGATTAACAGAATATGATGCGACTTGAAGTTGTAAGTTCCGAAAAAATAGGGTACTTTAAGAGCCGGCTGGACACCACTTTCCTAATGTTAAATTCAAGCAGACACCAAGCAGGGACTGGCAGTGGTTAATGGAACCATGATGGTAGTTCCTAAATTAACACAGGACAGTTATATGAGGCTGCTACCATACCCAAAGTATGGTAATGGCTGCAATGGTAGGATTAGTGTTCGGTATGACACCCGTCCCTCGTTCCTGCCAGCCCCAACTTGTCCCAGCCATCCCTCCCTCTCCCCTGCCATCCCCCCTTCTCCCCTGCCATTCCTCTCTCGTCCCTGCCATCCCTCCCTCTCCCCTGCCATCCCTCCCTTACCCCTGCCACCCCTCCCTCGCCCCTGCCATCCCTCCCTTCCCCCTGCCATTCCTCCCCCCCTCCACTTCTCTTGCAGTAATTCAAATATATTAAACAACAAACTTATAAGACATAACGTCTGAAGTATTGTGTGACTGACGAATAATTAAGCTAAAACTCGAGGACCCAAGAGCTGGAGCAGTAGAGACACTTCCCCCAACATACTCTTCCTTAATTAAATAAATGTTGTTTACAGATCAAGAGTAACAGTGATATTATTAAATATTTATGTTATACAGAATGAAAATGTGGCAACACCGTTCCATCCTCTACCAAACACTGCCTCATCCTCTACCAAACACTGCCTCATCCTCTACCAAACACTGCCTCATCCTCTACCAAACACTGCCTCATCCTCTACCAAACACTGCCTCATCCTCTACCAAACACTGCCTCATCCTCTACCAAACACTGCCTCATCCTCTACCAAACACTGCCTCATCCTCTACCAAACACTGCCTCATCCTCTACCAAACACTGCCTCATCCTCTACCAAACACTGCCTCATCCTCTACCAAACACTGCCTCATCCTCTGCCAAACACTGCCTCATCCTCTACCAAACACTGCCTCATCCTCTACCAAACACTGCCTCATCCTCTACCAAACACAGCCTCATCCTCTACCAAACACTGCCTCATCCTCTACCAAACGCTGCCTCATCTACCAAACACTGCCTCATCCTCTACCAAACACTGCCTCATCCTCTACCAAACACTGCCTCATCCTCTACCAAACACTGCCTCATCCTCTACCAAACACTGCCTCATCCTCTGCCAAACACTGCCTCATCCTCTACCAAACACTGTCTCATCCTCTACCAAACACTGCCTCATCCTCTACCAAACACTGCCTCATTCTCTACCAAACACAGCCTCATCCTCTACCAAACACTGCCTCATCCTCTACCAAACACTGCCTCATCTACCAAACACTGCCTCATCCTCTACCAAACACTGCCTCATCCTCTACCAAACACTGCCTCATCCTCTACCAAACACTGCCTCATCCTCTACCAAACACAGCCTCATCCTCTACCAAACACTGCCTCATCCTCTACCAAACACTGCCTCATCTACCAAACACTGCCTCATCCTCTACCAAACACTGCCTCATCCTCTACCAAACACTGCCTCATCTACCAAACACTGCCTCATCCTCTACCAAACACTGCCTCATCTACTAAACACTGCCTCATCCTCTACCAAACACTGCCTCATCTACCAAACACTGCCTCATCCTCTACCAAACACTGCCTCATCTACCAAACACTGCCTCATCCTCTACCAAACACTGCCTCATCTACCAAACACTGCCTCATCCTCTACCAAACACTGCCTCATCTACCAAACACTGCCTCATCCTCTACCAAACACTGCCTCATCTACCAAACACTGCCTCATCCTCTACCAAACACTGCCTCATCTACCAAACACTGCCTCATCCTCTACCAAACACTGCTTCATCCTCTACCAAACACTGCCTCATCCTCTACCAAACACTGCCTCATCCTCTACCAAACACTGCCTCATCCTCTACCAAACACTGCCTCATCTACCAAACACTGCCTCATCCTCTACCAAACACTGCCTCATCCTCTACCAAACAGTGCCTCATAATCTCCCAAACACTGCCTCATCTACCAAACACTGCCTCATCTTCTACCAAACACTGCCTCATCTGCCAAACACTGCCTCATCCTCTACCAAACACTGCCTCATCTACCAAACACTGCCTCATCCTCTACCAAACACTGCCTCATCCTCTACCAAACACTGCCTCATCCACTACCAAACAGTGCCTCATCTACCAAACACTGCCTCATCCTCTACCAAACACTGCCTCATCTACCAAACACTGCCTCATCCTCTACCAAACACTGCCTCATCTACCAAACACTGCCTCATCCTCTACCAAACACTGCCTCATCTACCAAACACTGCCTCATCCTCTACCAAACACTGCCTCATCTACCAAACACTGCCTCATCCTCTACCAAACACTGCCTCATCCTCTACCAAACACAGCCTCATCCTCTACCAAACACTGCCTCATCCTCTACCAAACGCTGCCTCATCTACCAAACACTGCCTCATCCTCTACCAAACACTGCCTCATCCTCTACCAAACACTGCCTCATCCTCTACCAAACACTGCCTCATCCTCTACCAAACACTGCCTCATCCTCTGCCAAACACTGCCTCATCCTCTACCAAACACTGTCTCATCCTCTACCAAACACTGCCTCATCCTCTACCAAACACTGCCTCATTCTCTACCAAACACAGCCTCATCCTCTACCAAACACTGCCTCATCCTCTACCAAACACTGCCTCATCTACCAAACACTGCCTCATCCTCTACCAAACACTGCCTCATCCTCTACCAAACACTGCCTCATCCTCTACCAAACACTGCCTCATCCTCTACCAAACACAGCCTCATCCTCTACCAAACACTGCCTCATCCTCTACCAAACACTGCCTCATCTACCAAACACTGCCTCATCCTCTACCAAACACTGCCTCATCCTCTACCAAACACTGCCTCATCTACCAAACACTGCCTCATCCTCTACCAAACACTGCCTCATCTACTAAACACTGCCTCATCCTCTACCAAACACTGCCTCATCTACCAAACACTGCCTCATCCTCTACCAAACACTGCCTCATCTACCAAACACTGCCTCATCCTCTACCAAACACTGCCTCATCTACCAAACACTGCCTCATCCTCTACCAAACACTGCCTCATCTACCAAACACTGCCTCATCCTCTACCAAACACTGCCTCATCTACCAAACACTGCCTCATCCTCTACCAAACACTGCCTCATCTACCAAACACTGCCTCATCCTCTACCAAACACTGCTTCATCCTCTACCAAACACTGCCTCATCCTCTACCACACACTGCCTCATCCTCTACCAAACACTGCCTCATCCTCTACCAAACACTGCCTCATCTACCAAACACTGCCTCATCCTCTACCAAACACTGCCTCATCCTCTACCAAACAGTGCCTCATAATCTCCCAAACACTGCCTCATCTACCAAACACTGCCTCATCTTCTACCAAACACTGCCTCATCTGCCAAACACTGCCTCATCCTCTACCAAACACTGCCTCATCTACCAAACACTGCCTCATCCTCTACCAAACACTGCCTCATCCTCTACCAAACACTGCCTCATCCACTACCAAACAGTGCCTCATCTACCAAACACTGCCTCATCCTCTACCAAACACTGCCTCATCTACCAAACACTGCCTCATCCCCTACCAAACACTGCCTCATTCTCTGCCAAACACTGCCTCATCCTCTACCAAACACTGCCTCATCCTCTACCAAACACTGCCTCATCCTCTACCAAACAGTGCCTCATAATCTACCAAACACTGCCTCATCTACCAAACACTGCCTCATCTTCTACCAAACACTGCCTCATCTGCCAAACACTGCCTCATCCTCTACCAAACACTGCCTCATCTACCAAACACTGCCTCATCCTCTACCAAACACTGCCTCATCCTCTACCAAACACTGCCTCATTCACTACCAAACAGTGCCTCATCTACCAAACACTGCCTCATCCTCTACCAAACACTGCCTCATCTACCAAACACTGCCTCATCCCCTACCAAACACTGCCTCATTCTCTGCCAAACACTGCCTCATCCTCTACCAAACACTGCCTCATCTACCAAACACTGCCTCATCCTCTACCAAACACTGCCTCATCTACCAAACACTGCCTCATCCCCTACCGAACACTGCCTCATCTACCAAACACTGCCTCATCCTCTACCAAACACTGCCTCATCTACCAAACACTGCCTCATCCCCTACCAAACACTGCCTCATCCTCTGCCAAACACTGCCTCATGATCTACCAAGCACTGCCTCATCCTCTACCAAACAATGCCTCATCCTCTACCAAACACTGCCTCATCTACCAAACACTGCCTCATCTTCTACCAAACACTGCCTCATCTACCAAACACTGCCTCATCCTCTACCAAACACTGCCTCATCCACTACCAAACACTGCCTCATCCTCTACCAAACACTGCCTCATCCTCTACCAAACACTGCCTCATCCTCTACCAAACACTGCCTCATCCTCTACCAAACACTGCCTCATCCTCTGCCAAACACTGCCTCATCCTCTACCAAACACTGTCTCATCCTCTACCAAACACTGCCTCATCCTCTACCAAACACTGCCTCATTCTCTACCAAACACAGCCTCATCCTCTACCAAACACTGCCTCATCCTCTACCAAACACTGCCTCATCTACCAAACACTGCCTCATCCTCTACCAAACACTGCCTCATCCTCTACCAAACACTGCCTCATCCTCTACCAAACACTGCCTCATCCTCTACCAAACACAGCCTCATCCTCTACCAAACACTGCCTCATCCTCTACCAAACACTGCCTCATCTACCAAACACTGCCTCATCCTCTACCAAACACTGCCTCATCCTCTACCAAACACTGCCTCATCTACCAAACACTGCCTCATCCTCTACCAAACACTGCCTCATCTACTAAACACTGCCTCATCCTCTACCAAACACTGCCTCATCTACCAAACACTGCCTCATCCTCTACCAAACACTGCCTCATCTACCAAACACTGCCTCATCCTCTACCAAACACTGCCTCATCTACCAAACACTGCCTCATCCTCTACCAAACACTGCCTCATCTACCAAACACTGCCTCATCCTCTACCAAACACTGCCTCATCTACCAAACACTGCCTCATCCTCTACCAAACACTGCCTCATCTACCAAACACTGCCTCATCCTCTACCAAACACTGCTTCATCCTCTACCAAACACTGCCTCATCCTCTACCAAACACTGCCTCATCCTCTACCAAACACTGCCTCATCCTCTACCAAACACTGCCTCATCTACCAAACACTGCCTCATCCTCTACCAAACACTGCCTCATCCTCTACCAAACAGTGCCTCATAATCTCCCAAACACTGCCTCATCTACCAAACACTGCCTCATCTTCTACCAAACACTGCCTCATCTGCCAAACACTGCCTCATCCTCTACCAAACACTGCCTCATCTACCAAACACTGCCTCATCCTCTACCAAACACTGCCTCATCCTCTACCAAACACTGCCTCATCCACTACCAAACAGTGCCTCATCTACCAAACACTGCCTCATCCTCTACCAAACACTGCCTCATCTACCAAACACTGCCTCATCCTCTACCAAACACTGCCTCATCTACCAAACACTGCCTCATCCTCTACCAAACACTGCCTCATCTACCAAACACTGCCTCATCCTCTACCAAACACTGCCTCATCTACCAAACACTGCCTCATCCTCTACCAAACACTGCCTCATCCTCTACCAAACACAGCCTCATCCTCTACCAAACACTGCCTCATCCTCTACCAAACGCTGCCTCATCTACCAAACACTGCCTCATCCTCTACCAAACACTGCCTCATCCTCTACCAAACACTGCCTCATCCTCTACCAAACACTGCCTCATCCTCTACCAAACACTGCCTCATCCTCTGCCAAACACTGCCTCATCCTCTACCAAACACTGTCTCATCCTCTACCAAACACTGCCTCATCCTCTACCAAACACTGCCTCATTCTCTACCAAACACAGCCTCATCCTCTACCAAACACTGCCTCATCCTCTACCAAACACTGCCTCATCTACCAAACACTGCCTCATCCTCTACCAAACACTGCCTCATCCTCTACCAAACACTGCCTCATCCTCTACCAAACACTGCCTCATCCTCTACCAAACACAGCCTCATCCTCTACCAAACACTGCCTCATCCTCTACCAAACACTGCCTCATCTACCAAACACTGCCTCATCCTCTACCAAACACTGCCTCATCCTCTACCAAACACTGCCTCATCTACCAAACACTGCCTCATCCTCTACCAAACACTGCCTCATCTACTAAACACTGCCTCATCCTCTACCAAACACTGCCTCATCTACCAAACACTGCCTCATCCTCTACCAAACACTGCCTCATCTACCAAACACTGCCTCATCCTCTACCAAACACTGCCTCATCTACCAAACACTGCCTCATCCTCTACCAAACACTGCCTCATCTACCAAACACTGCCTCATCCTCTACCAAACACTGCCTCATCTACCAAACACTGCCTCATCCTCTACCAAACACTGCCTCATCTACCAAACACTGCCTCATCCTCTACCAAACACTGCTTCATCCTCTACCAAACACTGCCTCATCCTCTACCAAACACTGCCTCATCCTCTACCAAACACTGCCTCATCCTCTACCAAACACTGCCTCATCTACCAAACACTGCCTCATCCTCTACCAAACACTGCCTCATCCTCTACCAAACAGTGCCTCATAATCTCCCAAACACTGCCTCATCTACCAAACACTGCCTCATCTTCTACCAAACACTGCCTCATCTGCCAAACACTGCCTCATCCTCTACCAAACACTGCCTCATCTACCAAACACTGCCTCATCCTCTACCAAACACTGCCTCATCCTCTACCAAACACTGCCTCATCCACTACCAAACAGTGCCTCATCTACCAAACACTGCCTCATCCTCTACCAAACACTGCCTCATCTACCAAACACTGCCTCATCCCCTACCAAACACTGCCTCATTCTCTGCCAAACACTGCCTCATCCTCTACCAAACACTGCCTCATCCTCTACCAAACACTGCCTCATCCTCTACCAAACAGTGCCTCATAATCTACCAAACACTGCCTCATCTACCAAACACTGCCTCATCTTCTACCAAACACTGCCTCATCTGCCAAACACTGCCTCATCCTCTACCAAACACTGCCTCATCTACCAAACACTGCCTCATCCTCTACCAAACACTGCCTCATCCTCTACCAAACACTGCCTCATTCACTACCAAACAGTGCCTCATCTACCAAACACTGCCTCATCCTCTACCAAACACTGCCTCATCTACCAAACACTGCCTCATCCCCTACCAAACACTGCCTCATCCTCTACCAAACACTGCCTCATCCTCTACCAAACACTGCCTCATCTACCAAACACTGCCTCATCCTCTACCAAACACTGCCTCATCTACCAAACACTGCCTCATCCCCTACCGAACACTGCCTCATCTACCAAACACTGCCTCATCCTCTACCAAACACTGCCTCATCTACCAAACACTGCCTCATCCCCTACCAAACACTGCCTCATCCTCTGCCAAACACTGCCCCATGATCTACCAAGCACTGCCTCATCCTCTACCAAACACTGCCTCATCCTCTACCAAACACTGCCTCATCTACCAAACACTGCCTCATCTTCTACCAAACACTGCCTCATCTACCAAACACTGCCTCATCCTCTACCAAACACTGCCTCATCCACTACCAAACACTGCCTCATCCTCTACCAAACACTGCCTCATCCTCTACCAAACACTGCCTCATCTACCAAACACTGCCTCATCCTCTACCAAACACTGCCTCATCTACCAAACACTGCCTCATCCTCTATCAAACACTGCCTCATCCTCTACCAAACACTGCCTAATTCTCGGTGGTGCAGCTGCATCTTACAGTGTCAACCATAACGTGTCATCTCGTGGTGCAGCTGCGTCTCACTCTGTCATGTTAATAAGTCAAGAGGATGACTGAACCAGCAGCTTGCTGTCTGCACCCTCTGTATCCCTAGTGTTGTTCCATCACCACTACCACACTAGCACCAGCACCAGCACCAGCACCAGCACCACCAATACCACACTAGCACCAACACACTACCACCACCACCAGCACACTATCACCAGTACCACCACCAGTACCACCACCACTACCACAAGCACAAGTACCACCACCACAAGCGCAAGTACCACCAATACCACCACTTCACTAGCGTCACTGCACTACAAGCAGCACCAGTACCACCTCTGCATACAGTGTAAAACACTGCCAGTGAAAAGCAGGGTTGTAACGACTACACTAAGTGATAACTCAGGACTTTCTAACACCACACATATATAAATAAGGGAAATTATTAACAGAACCCCTGTATTGTCCAGGAGGGAACTGAGAGGTTCTTCAAGTTAGTGCATGACAAGCTGGTCTGTGATACCTGTGCTGGACTGTGTGTGGATTGTGACAACAACTTAGTTTAGTATGATATCAACTTGGGAGACCTGGTCTGGGACCGGGCCGCTGGGGGCGGTGACCCCAGAAATAGTCCTCAGGTGACTTTCAAGTTCAGGTGAAAGATATACATATATATATATATATATATATATATATATATATATATATATATATATATATATATATATATATATATATATATATATATATATATATATGCAAGGAATTCGCGAGAGCATGCGAAATATACACAAACACTGATCTCTGGCTGAAGGAGACTCGAACCTACGAACCTTAGGACAAGGTACGCAGTGCTTTACCAATCTACCCACACTGGACAATACCTTGGCGTGTAGCATGAGCTACACGTTTGATCCAAGGCAGCCAGCTTTCAGGGAGAAGGCTTACAGCTTTTCATCTCATCCCCTGCATGCATCAGCCTTACTAGAGATTTGAACAAGGTATTGTCCAGTGTGGGTAGATTGGTAAAGCACTGCGTACCTTGTCCTAAGGTTCGTAGGTTCGAGTCTCCTTCAGCCAGAGATCAGTGTTTGTATATATATATATATATATATATATATATATATATATATATATATATATATATATATATATATATATATATATATATAATCTCCCAATTTCATCGCCGCAACAATTTACAATTAACCCACAAAATGACTATGGAAATTAGACAACGTTCCAGCCGTCTACTTCCTATTTCAAATTTATGGGTTAGATGTGTATGAATCAAATAATTAGCTTTAGAAACACGGGGAAATTTACAGTAAACAAAGAAACAGCGAGACAACGTCAACTTTAATCATAACATCTGCCAGTGTTTCATTTTGAATCTCAGCTTTACGGCAGAAATGTTAAAACACCTTCCTTACCAGCCATACAGAACTCAGAATGACGGGAAGACAGTGGAAATACAGCACATCTTTGTATCCAGCCATACAGAACTCAGAATGACGGGAAGACAGTGGAAATACAGCACATCTTTGTATCCAGCCATACAGAACTCAGAATGACGGGAAGACAGTGGAGCACCACTACGACAGACCAACCATCCACATGAAAACAATACATAAGAAATATTAAATAATTCTATTCAACTTCAAGACATTCCTGTCAAATCTTCAGATACAATGTAAGTGGATTTTTGTGAATATGGCGTCGTCAAACAAGCTCACACAAGTCACCGCCGCATGGCTGCACCGGCACTCTGGTAAGCGTGCAAGCAAGCGTGGCACACATTTAGCCTTTTTGTGTGGCAGAAAAGTCTTCTGGGACGGAAATTGCGTGGCCAGGCTGTTGCCCGCGCCCGCACGAAGTAAAATGAAATGCAGACGCTGGGGGATTTGTCTTATAAATGAGTGAACATATTCTAGAAATAACACTTCGTGCACTACATACATATATGATATGTGTGTGTGTGTGTGTGTGTGTGTGTGTGTACGTATGTATTTCGTGCCGAATAGGTAAAACTGGTCAATTAGCAAGAGCTTATTTAAAACTAAGTCTTTTTTCAAATTTTCTCTTATATGTTTAAATATATATATATATATATATATATATATATATATATATATATATATATATATATATATATATATATATATATATATATATATATATATATACATTTTTCATTTATGTTGATGTAAAAATTAATAATTTTGTACCAAAAGCACCTTAGAAAACTTACCTAACCTTCTTATAACAAGGGTAACTTAATTTAGCCTAATCCAACTAAATATATTTTAGAAAAGTTTATAATAATTTAATAAACGAACACAATGAAATATATTTTTTTCGTTAGGTTCAGAATGATTTTTGCGAAATTATTGCATACATAAATTTTTGCTTGCCTATTCGGCAAGAAGAGCGTTTCTATTTAAGGAAAAATCGCAAGTTTTACCTATTGGGCACGACACATATATAAGCTCAACAATAACCCACATGGAGACAGCAACATAGGAGATCAATTGATCCGTATATTTCGATCTCTTTCTGGGATCCTTTTCAGTAGATACACAAGTGAAAGGAGAACATGAATTTTAAAGGGCAAATTGCACCTGACGTGCGACACTTGAGTCCATAACTTTAACATCTTAGCCACGCCCAAACATTAGAAATATATCCCAACCTTCTCGAGAACTTATTCTGTATGTATGATAACTCAAACTCTGGGAACTCATGTGGCGTGTGATACCACAGAAATAATTTCATCTTGTTACTCCATGCCGTTAGCTCGGGATATTTTTAACAGTATGCCACGACACCATGAACAACGGATGGTATGCAAACAAACATGTTTATATCTCACGGGTGATGTGGAGAAGGTTAGGTCTGGTAAGGTTTGTCAGGAAACAGGACAAGCGTTTTCTGAAGTGAGTCTTAGTCATATGATGACTCGCCGCTGGAAAAAAAAATGAGGAATTAACAACTGGATATGAGTATAAAACAAACTCAAAACTACAGTGAGGAAGTTATGAGTGAAAATATCCGATTTTTCATTTAAGGATCACAACAGTATTATCCCAACTGCAAGGAAAATGATAGACTGGATAACTAGAACCTTCAAAACAAGAGAATTGAAATTTTGCTGTACACTAACAATTTCTTGTCAAGCATACAAAATCAGATATGTGGAGAATGTACAAAGAACCTTCACTGTCTATACAAAATCAGTCAAGCATCTGAATTATTGGGAATGCCCGAAGGCCCTCGACCTATACTCCTTGAAACGTAGGCGAGGAAGACATAATTTATGCGATGAAAGTTCTGGAAGAACTGATCCCACGTCTTCATGCAAAAATCACACCCGTCGAGAGCAAAAGGCACGGCAGCCGGGATAAAAAAAACCCTGAAAAACAGGATAAACATATCGGGTTAAGCAAATAACAACACTGGCCGAGACTTGAACCCTCGAACTTTAACGCGCCACCCTCGTAGCCTGTCAAAATTCCAGACGACCTAAGCCGCTGAACTATCACTGTCACAAACAACAGGTGATTAGCAGCACTAGTGATACTGTGTTTAGGGCGTCTCGAATTTTGATAGGCTACCAGAGGTTGACAGTTCGAGTCTCGACTAGTGCAGTTACTTGCTGAAAACCATTTGTTCGTGGATGCATTTATACAGGTTAAATATAAAGAAAATTACGAACAGATCATTAGGCGCGCTTAGCATGGAAATTTACGAGGTTCAGCATATCATCATACTTTTTCAAACTATTTTAGATTCTGTAGTGTATCATCCGCTTACAGACATTACTTTCCCGTACATGTAATGTTATTGGTGGGCCACTATGTGTACACTGGAGGTAATTTACGTTCAACTTAAGTTACTTAATCTACCCTAAAATAATCAATATTTAATTTTGTATATTAGAAACTGACGCGCATGAACAAGTTCGAAAAGCAACGGTGTATTTTGGGGACGGGTTGTAAACCCACACAAGTGAGACCACCACTGCAACGCCCATCTTGACCGGAAGTTGCAGCCGCCCACCTGAGTGATTTACGAGACAGGTGAAAATGGAAGAGTTCTCAACATCGACTCTGGTTTCCACTTTCTTGATTTCAAAAAAGAATTTTTTTTAAAGATATTTAATGTATTTGACTCGTTCTCCACTATAAAATTTATGTAGAAGTCCATTTTTATATACACAAGAACAGATAAGTAGCACTGCGGTAGGCCTACTGGCGCGTCCTACTCACACTCCACACCCTCGCAGGCCTACTGGCCATTGCTAAGCCGGTTTTACTCATATTAACTCACATCATAGGCCTTCTGGTTCATGTTATGCAAGTCCTAATACTCAACACTGTCGTAGGCCTACTGAAGGGTACAGCGACCTGGCTATAGCAATACTGTGCATTTTAGATGACTGTACGCAGACAGACAGTCACGCAACAGCAGAGAGCTGCTCACAGTGTACATAATGTCTGTGTCAGGACTATGTATTTCCATATGGGATTAAATATGATTGACTTCTATCTCACATGCGCTGAATGATCCCTAACGTTGCACTGCTTACTAGGGAATACGATAATAAAAAGTTCGGTGGAACTCCCAGTTGTCGACTGAGAGGACGAAGAAACTCACAAAAGTGGATAGACGGGGATCCAAAATATTCCTAAATCGACTGAAAGAAATTTAAGACTTTCCCAAATCGACTGAGTGTTCAATTGAGAAAACCACTAGATTTTTCGAAATGAAATATGATAAGGTCTCACTTAAATCGACTGAGTGGGTCCCTGAGCTCAAAACAGTTGATTGACGTGACCTACGACCTTCACTGGTCCCCCGAGGGAACTACAAGACACCCAAGACTCAAGAATCATAGGACAAGAAGAATACGTGTTGTTTCGTGTCTTAAAGCTTAAATATCACACCTTATGGCATTATATATGTAAGCCAGTGGAAGGCCTCGGTCAGATGAGCAAAAGCTCCAGTAAGAGGAGCATCGGATGAGACAAACCCTAGATATATTTCCTTACATCTGACGGCAAACAAGTTACCACGAATCAGCATCCGACTGAGAGGCCACAGTATTCCCAACATCAACTTAGGTTGTACGTCTAATTACAGGTGGCTAATAGAATATGATAAATTAACCAAAGACTATATACCTGTCTATTAAGGATAATTAGAGGCTGCACCAGTCTAGCGAGAAAGTATTGAGACCATAACTCTACTGGGAGTTTCCCAAAACTTTACGATTCTACTGAGAGGTTCGTCTCTATCGACAGGACCTTAAAAATCCATACCTGTACTTAAGAGGGCCATCAAGGCTCCACAACTTTGCTGAGAGGTCCACCAAGGCTCCACAACTCTACTGAGAGGTCCACCAAGGCTCCACAACTCTACTGAGAGATCCACCAAGGCTCCACAACTCTACTGAGAGATCCACCAAGGCTCCACAACTCTACTGAGAGGTCCACCAAGGCTCCACAACTCTACTGAGAGATCCACCAAGGCACCACAACTCTACTGAGAGATCCACCAGGGCTCCACAACTCAGAGAGTATGTGGATCACATCCACCGTCATGATGAAAGGACCATATTGTAAGATTAAAGCACACAGAGTTCCCTGTAGTGCCAGAAGAGGCGAAGAAATGGTTTGATAACTGAGAGGTGCAGCGAGATAATCTAACTTAGACCATTGCACCATCAGGGGTGACCCTTACACCACCAGATGGTCGCAAACATTACCTAACTTGTGGCCAGAGTTCCTGAAGAAGGTGGCAGGGTAATATATATATATATATATATATATATATATATATATATATATATATATATATATATATATATATATATATATATATATATATATATGCAAAACAACCACTGTGAAAGATTAGTGAAATTCTAAGCGCTTTCGTGACTACTCACATTGTCAAGGAACTATAATAATAATAATAATAATAATAATAATAATAATGTATATATATATATATATATATATATATATATATATATATATATATATATATATATATATATATATATATATATATATATAATAAGGATAATTTAGAAATGGTGTACTAATAATGGTAATGGAGTTACAATGGGAATTGATGAAGGGGAATGGGGGAAGGGTGTGCCACATTAACCCCCTCAACCATGATCGTCAATCATGAAGTAGTCTCTTCCATCAATCATCAAGCACCCTCCCTATCAGTCATCTAGCACCCGCCCCATCAATCATTAAGCTCTCTCCCCCATCAATCTCATGCTCTTCATTCTCTCATCAGTTCCTCACCCTCCCACCACCAGCCTTCATTTCTCCAAAACTCTCTTTATCCACCTCCAACTCTCCGCCCCTACCCTCTAAACCTCCCTCCCCTCAAATTCCAACGCTCAAGCCTCCCCCTCCCCCCATCATTCCCCTCAGTCAAACTCCAGCTCTTCAGCCCAGCGCTCCATCTTCTTCAACCTTAAAACACAAACATTAGAGTGAAGTATTCCAGCGGCTGTACCTCCACCAACATTCCCAAGCTGACAGTCTGCATTCCTCGAATTTTAACTCCCTTAAAACTCAAATTCCAGAGAAAGTAGAAGTCAGCAAATAGAGAGAGAGAGAGAGAGAGAGAGAGAGAGAGAGAGAGAGAGAGAGAGAGAGAGAGAGAGAGAGAGAGAGAGAGAGAGAGAGAGAGAGAGAGAGAGAGAGAAAGAGAAAGAGAGAGAGAGAGAGAGAGAGAGAGAGAGAGAGAGAGAGAGAGAGAGAGAGAGAGAGAGAGAGAGAGAGAGAAAGAGAGGCTGAAACGGATTACAAAACAAACTCAAACTACTCAACAGAGCGGAAGATTATCTGATAATAACAACGGTGTTATTATCAGAACAGCAAGGAAAATGATAGAGCGGATAACTAGAACCTTCAAAACAAAGAGATGCCAAGCCAGTGATCATAACCTTTGTGTCTCGTTTTCTCATTACACCGGAATATTTCTGTACAATTACAACGCCCCATTTTTTTTTTCAAGGCAGGCGAAATTAGAGAACTGGAGCACATACCAGTGTTCCATGGAGGGAGGCTCCATGATGCTGGTGTGGGACTTCAATGCCCTTTTAACTGGAAAACTGTGTTACTCATCGACCGACTTCAAAGACCGCTAACTGGCAGACTGTGTCGCTCATCAACCATTCTAATGATAAACCGGTATCAATGCACATTCTTTGTCTAAACTTAGCCAATTTGAACCCGTTATTTCGAGTTCATTCTTGGTTGAACATCCAAGAAGGAAATACGAACCACGACTCACGAAATAACATGACTGCAAACAAACAACGGTACGGGTGTTTTACGACTCACTCGCCATGGGTTCAAACCCAACCCGTTCCGTAGTAAGGATTTAGGAAAGCACAGGTTTAACAATAAGTGCATAAGTACATCTGGATCTGGGGACTTATTTTGTTGTCACTGTCAACCTAATTAATATATTCCTAATGACTGTGATATTACACACGCAGCTCTATGGAACTGGATATGTGTTCCAGTTTCTGGAATCATATCCGAATGCCTCAAATTCCCCCAGGCGCTGTATGACTCCTACGGGTTGAGAGATCCCCCCGACGAATGTAATAATAATAATAATAATAATAATGTATTTCACTACTCGTGTAAATTCAGTCAAGAACCTAAATTACTGTGAAAACTGTTAAGTCCCTCTCACGGTACTCCTTGGAACGTAGGAGAGAAAGATACATCATAATTAACGTCTGGTAAATTCCTCCTCCTTTTTTTTCTCCTATTCCTCCCCGTCATTTTCCTTCCAATTCTCTTCCTCCTCCTTCTCCTCGCCTTGCTTTTCCTTCATCGCATCCTCCTCCTTGTCTTTCTTTCTCATTCT
>NC_091347.1:25173407-25228407 GCF_038502225.1 Cherax quadricarinatus | reverse complement strand
AAAGAACTATGTAAATAATACTTCTGCCATTTTTGACAGAAAGTGAAGCTAACTTTTATATTTTTACTAAGCTCTGAAAAGGTGTATAGAGGTGAAGCAGTGTGAGGCAGGAAGAGGTAAGGCGAGGCAATGTGAAAGAGGGGAGAGGCAGGGTGAGTGGGGTGAAGGGTAGCCAGGCCAAGGACTTTCCCCTTGTGCTAACATTCCCTCTGATGTTTCATGTTTGGCTTCTACCTTTGAACCGGTTAATTGTGCTCCACGTGTACCCTATACTCTCTCTCCCTCTCTCTCTCTCTCTCTCTCTCTCTGTCCGGTGCGCCCTGTTCCTCTCCCCGCCCTTCATTCCTACAAACTCTCTCCCTCTCTCCTAGTTGCTGTCTTCTTTCTTACTTCCATCATCAGTCGATTTCCATTGCGCTTTATTTAGCAAAGTCCAGATTAAGTCATCTGCTTAATAGGATATGGTAGAGTGGTGGAGGCTCGACCCTACGTCCGCTAAGCGAAAGCAAGCACTCCAACCAACCGTATTTTCCTTTTTACTTTTTATCCCCCATTCTTTCTTTCTTCTTCCTGCTTCCCTCTTCTAACTCCATTTCTTTCAAATGTTTCATTCTCCTTACCTCCATCCCGTGCCTCCCTTTTCTTGCTCCTCTTGCTTTAATTGTTGCCTCTGCTTGCTAGTTTGCCTTGTATCTTCAACACAGCTATCTCTCTGGGAGGGAGGATGGTACGTGGAGAACAGGAACAAGAGGAAGTAGAGGGAGGGGAAGGAGAGGGTTGGTTGGTTCGTTAATTGGGTGTAAAGGTTATTGACTGCATGAGAGATCATTAACGTTGCATCTAACCTGTTCACCACCAGTCAAGAATACTTTAATCTCTAAAACAGGGATTGAAGTAAACTCTCAGTGTACACACACACACACACACACACACACACACACACACACACACACACACACACACACACACACACACACACCTCAGGGTATACATTCTCAGGAAGAAGACGTCGTCAATAGTTTAAATCCAGGGAAAAGACTGTGATTCGACCCCTGCAAACTCAACTAGGGTAAGTACAAGCAGGTAAACACATACTTAGATCCAACCTCTGCAACCCTAACTAGCTTGAGTAGACTGGACCCTGGCAAAGACAGTCCTGTGAGTACAGACACATCTCTTCCACCAGTCTGGACTCACAGAAGACTTTCAGATAGACCATTAGGATCAAACTTTTCACATAAACACGGCCTAATATGAATTAAATCTGCATACCAAATAAGATCTTCTTGAACGCCTTCAAGAAGTCAGACTGCTTCCTTATTTCCTTAAAAGCAACCTCTGATTCTTGTATGTTCTTCTGCTTCTTTGTTCTTGATTGTTCTTGCTTGTCCCCTGATCTACACTGTCAGGGTTTCCTTCTTCTTTCTTCCAGTTTTGTTTATGGATCTGCAGTGTAAAGTGTTCCCCTGTTCTTGTTACGATCTTGCAAGGAATTTGTTCTTGCCTCGGCTTGCTCAGTGTGTTACCTTGTTCTTGTTTTAACCTGTGAGTGTTGCTGCGTGTTTTCTTATTCATGATTGTGCTTGTTACCACTTTCTTTGTTCAAGTTTTCGTAAACTTGTTCTGAAGACTTTCTTTGTTAAAGCTTCCATAAGCTTATTCTATCTTATGCTTGTTGTTAAGACTTTCTTTGCTCAAGCTTTTACAAACTTGATCTGTCTGTTTATGTCAGAGTTCTTGTATTCGTGTTCTTCTCTTCTTGAATTTCAACAGCCATTTGCCTGACCACCTTCATTACCTGTCCAGGTCCTCCTATTCTGTCCAGGTCATCCTAGTTTGTCCAGATCCTCCTAGTCTGTCCAGATCCTTCTGGTCTGTCCAGGTCCTTCTGGTCTGTCCCGGTCCTCCTGGTCTGTCCAGGTCTTCCTAGTCTGTCCAGGTCCTCCTGGTCTGTCCAGGTCTTCCTAGTCTGTCCAGGTCCTCCTGGTCTGTCCAGGACCCAGTGGAGTCAGTCCAGGTCTTCTTGGAAAAGAAGGTCCAAGTTTTTGCATCAAGAGCTCCTGGCCAGCATCAAGGCACCTCTCTGAGAGGTCATCAGCAGAGACACACATGGGATTCAATACCTTCTGTGTCATTGTTTTTATTTGTTGGCCTCAACTTCGAATTTAATCGTTCTTCATGCGGTTCTTGGCCAGAAAACTCCGGAAGATGAGGTAGAGGTGGTAGTAGTAGTAGTAGTAGTAGTAGTAGTAGTAGTAGTAGTAGTAGTAGTAGTAGTAGTAGTAGTAGTAGTAGTAGTAGTAGTAGTAGCAGCAGCAGTAGTAGTAGTAGGAGGAGGAGGAGGGGGAAAAAGAGGAATAGAAAAGGGAGAAAAGTGAGAGGCGAAACAAAAGATAGTAGAAGAAAGGAAAGTGGGAGGAAGAACAGAAGCAGGAAGAAGAGGAGAAGGAAAGAAGAGGAGGAGAAACAAGAGGAGGAGAAGCACGAGGAGGAAGAAGAAGAGGAGGAGGAGGAAGGGAAGGAGGGAGCCGCCAGTCACCTGCTCCCCAACACAGTTTTTGTTCTTGAATCCAGCGAGTCAGTAATGAATGGTGCAGCAGAGTACAGCAGGGTACGGGGGGTACAGCAGGGTACAGAGGGTACAACACAGTATAGGTGACACAAGTGGTATAACAGGGCACATCAACAGCGCTAGCTTCCCACGTTATCAAAATCTTTGAACGGGTTCAAAGAAGTAAAACTGCCAATCACATGGAACTGCAACACCAGCAGAATCAGAGGCAACCTGGGTGTTGGGCAGGTCGCTTCTGCCTCTCACACTTGCTACATCATTTCTTTATGTCTCTGGATGCTCTGGAACACAAGCTGAAGTCTGAGGTCGTGTACACTGATTTGCTTCAGTCTTTGATAGGTGTGACCATGGTGTGATAGTGCACAAAGTGGGTAGATGGATATTTAACTCCTTAACAAATAGAACCCAGAGAGTAGTAGTAAACAGAGTGAACTGGAAGGCTGCCACACTGAAAAGCTCTGTTCCTCAAGGTACAGTACTTGCTCCACTTCTGTTTCTCATTCTAATATCCGTCAGTGACAGAGACTTAGATCATAGCACCGTAATATCATTTGTCGATGACACCAAACTCAGTAAGAGTGGCGTCCGTCGTCGAAGATATAAGGAATCTTTAAACGGATATAAATCAAGTCTTCCAGTGGTCCTCAGACAACATTATGATGTTCAAGGAGGACAAGTTTCCGTTGCTCCGCTGTGGAAGCACGGAGGAAATAAAAAATGTAACGGAGTACAGAACACACTCAAATGATTTAGTAGTGCGAAAGATTCATATACGAAACTTGGGAGCAATGATGTCGAAATATCTCACATTCAAGGATAATAACAATCTTGCAATTGCTACAGCAAGGACAATAATAGGCTGGATAACTAGAAATTTCAAGACTGGAGACGCTGAGTCAATGATGATTACAAATCACTTGTTCTCTCCAGGCTGGAATATTTTTGTATACAGACGGCCACCTTCAAGGCAGAAGAGATTGATGAGCTGGAAAACGTATAGAAAACTTTCACTGTTCGTACACATTCAACCAAGCATCTGATCTACTGGGAATACGAAAAAGATATATCGTACCTTACATCTTGAAAATCCTAAAGGGACTGGTCCCAAACCTGCACACCGAAATCATTCTGTATGACAAAAGACTCGGCAGACGGTGCAAAATACCTCCAGAAAAAAAAAACAAGGGCACGGTGAGTACTCGTCGAGTGTCAGAGGTTCCTGACTTATCAACGCTTTCCCTTCGTGCATACGGAAATTTACCAACAAACCTCTGGGTGTCTTCAAGAGGAAACGCGACAGGTTCCTCAAATCAGTTCCTGACATGCCAGGCTGTGGTTTGTACATTGGAAAGCATGCTGCCAGCAGTACCATCCTGGATGATGAGGCCTTGATCCACCAGGAGGCCTGGTCTAGGACGGGGCCCAGGGATCGTTGACCCCTGGAAGCATCCTTCAGGTATCCTTCAGATATATTACATGGGATGCAACAGGATACTTATAAATTACCATGCTCAGAGTCCCTCAACAGTGGCTGCAGTTGGTGTGTGTTTGGCCATGATGATACGGTTAGATTAATGCAGCAGTAGACCAGATTGTGAAGGACAACACAGACCGAGACTACAACACCTGCACAACCTCAGGTGTTGTAGCAGAGATCCAACATAAGACAAAGACCGAGAGTACAACATCTATACAGCCTCAGGTGTTATCCCACAACACAAATTAGTAAGCGGTGGAGATTAAATCAATACACAGCACCAATAGGAGGTCTGATAAGGCCCAAGATGACAAAAACCAATAATGCCGAGCAAAGTGGTCTAGCAGATGTTGCAACGAACCGAGATTCGAGCCCCAAAAATACAACTGGATGCGTACAAGTGTGTACAGCGTTCTAAAGACAGCTTAAGAAAATATATCCGTAGGGGGTGGTGTGGAAGTCTGCCTGTTGAGGGTGGGGGGGGGGTTACTGCCCCCAGGGCCAGGTCCCGCACCAAATCTCCTGGCTACTGACCTGACCAGCCTGACTATACCTTTATCTTTGACGAGTTTCGAGTCTTTTTACTCCGGAGCCCGGATATGGACCAGGTTCGTTGGTGCCAGAAGAAAATGCCACATCACTGCTACCATTTGGCTAATGATTCTTGAATAATGCAAGACCATGTAACTTGTACAACGATTGTGGTAGGTGGTTCAACATGTCAAGTGATGGTGGTAGGTGTGGTCAGAAGTGGGAGGAGATGGTGGCAGGTGTGATCAGCAGTGGGGGTGATCGTGGTAGGTGTGGTCAGCAGTGTGCACGTAATGGTGGTAGATGTGGTCAACAGTGGGGGTGATGGTGGTAGGTGTGGTCAGCAGTGTGCAGGTGATGGTGGTAGGTGTGGTCAGAAGTGGGAGGAGATGGTGGCAGGTGTGATCAGCAGTGGGGGTGATCGTGGTAGGTGTGGTCAGCAGTGTGCACGTAATGGTGGTAGATGTGGTCAACAGTGGGGGTGATGGTGGTAGGTGTGGTCAGCAGTGTGCAGGTGATGGTGGTAGGTGTGGTCAGCAGTGTGCAAGTGATGGTGGTAGGTGTGGTCAGCAGTGTGCAGGTGATGGTGGTAGATGTGTTCAACAGTGTGGGTGATGGTGGTAGGTGTGGTCAACAGAGTGCAGGTGATGGTGGTAGGTGTGGTCAGCAGTGTGCAGGTGATGGTGGTAGGTGTGGTCAACAGTGTGGGTGATGGTGGTAGGTGTGGTCAAGAGAACAGTGGGTGGGTGGGTGTGGGCGTGGAGGCGCCCACTTGGTATGCTTGTCAGCCTCAGCCTCAGACAACCTACACGTTGGTTCATCATTAACATCTCCACTATTTATTCTGTAGATAGATTATATCTTTGTGATAATCAGTGTGTGTGTGTGTGTGTGTGTGTGTGTGTGTGTGTGTGTGTGTGTGTGTGTGTGTGTGTGTGTGTGTGTGTGTGTGTGTGTGTATGTAAATTTGATATATAATCACCCTCAGTGCGGTATTTAATCTCTTCTAGCTTGGTATTTAATCCACCATCAGTGCAGTGAACCCACTTTGGCTGTGGTATACGTCCGGTGTCATTTCCTGCTGGAAGTCCAAGGGATCCCTGGAGACTGGAGAATCATTACAACGAGTTTGAGTGTTGAGGCGACCCTAATGTAAACTTTACCACTGTCAGTTGACGAAGGACGCATGGTAATTCTCTTCTGGTTGGTGGTAGGGTAGTTGTGAAGTAGTGGGGTGACTGTGAGGTGGTGGGGTGGCTGTGAGGTGATGGTGTGGCTGTGAGGTGGTGGGGTGGTTGTGAGGTGGTGGGGTGGTTGTGAGGTAGTGGTGGTGGTGGGTGAATGATAGTGGTGGGCTTGTAGAGGGATAATGGTGTGTTTGGATGTGTTACTGGTGAAGGTGGTGGTGGGGTTATGGTGGTATTATTGGGATGTAATAGGTTGGCAGCGTGGTTGTAGACAAGTTTAGTAGACTGACGGTGTCTTTGACCTAGTGCACGAGCTAGTAGTTAGGGTAACATTCATCTCCCTGACACTGTGCCAGCTTCACTTCTGCTTATAACACAGTAAACACTGTTTACTGCACTACAATTTCCATAACTTTCCCGTCACTGCTGGATAAACACACGGTACTGCAGATATAACCACGGTTACCATGATACCATTTACTCCTTCAGTTTCTTACATTATTTCTCCGATGCTTCAGAAAAAAATGATAAGATTCATAACTTTTCTTCGGAACAAAGGTTTTCAAGAGGTCCTCGAGCTGAAAGGAGTGAGGGAACAGTCAGGTTGTGATGGCGCCTCGCAAGCTACGGATGACAAGAACAGGGAGGGGAAGGACTGGAGTAGGACAGGTTTGCGAAAAAGCTTGTGGATAGACAGGCAGAGAAAGGTAAGTAAGGGTAAGTGGTCTGACCACTCTGGACGAGTTACGAGAATGGTTTTTGTCACGGTAACATGTGTTTCGGTATTGGAAATATGTACAAAGGTCGTATACTGCCCGCATAGAGTCAATAAAACATCTTAACTATTGGGAACGCCTCAAAGCACTTGGTTTGTTCAATCTGGAGCGGAGAAGAGAGATACCTTATATACATGGAAGGTGCTTGAGTGACTGGTATCTAACCTGCACACTGCTAAAAATAAAGCTAGCGAAGAGCAGGACAGCCATGAGTATACTTTATCAACATGAGTGGCCCAAGACTCTTCAGCGTACCACTATAGATGTCAGAGATATTACCGAAAGTTTTCAGGAAGAAGCTGGAGAGCTTCCTGCTACAAGTGCTGGATCAGCCGAGTTGTGATGGCTATGTGGGCCTGTGCAATGCTAGTACGAACAGCCTGGTTGAACCTACTGACGTTATTACAATTCTTGACATCACTTTGGTCTTCAGGAAATTCCAATTTGAAGTCAGATACAGTACACGTATGTGACTCACAAGATACAAATATATATGATTGTTACAATACACAATCATTATTTTTATAACTGTTACAATATACAATCATTATTTCATGACTCACAATACAATTGCATCACAACACTACCATCACTATCACAATACACAATCATCACAACACTACCATCACTATCACAATAAACAATCATCACAACACTATCACTATCACAATACACAATCATCACAACACTACCATCACTATCACAATACACAATCACGACACTACCATCACTATCACAATACACAATCATCACAACACTACCATCACTATCACAATACACAATCATCACAACACTACCATCACCATCACAATACACAATCATCACAACACTACCATCACTATCACAATACACAATCATCACAACACTACCATCACTCACAATACACAATCATCACAACACTACCATCACTATCACAATACACAATCATCACAACACTACCATCACTATCACAATACACAATCATCACAACACTACCATCACTATCACAATACACAATCATCACAACACTACCATCACTATCACAATACACAATCATCACAACACTACCATCACTATCACAATACACAATCATCACAACACTACCATCACTATCACAATACACAATCATCACAACACTACCATCACTCACAATACACAATCATCACAACACTACCATCACTATCACAATACACAATCATCACAACACTACCATCACTATCACAATACACAATCATCACAACACTACCATCACTATCACAATACACAATCATCACAACACTACCATCACTATCACAATACACAATCATCACAACACTACCATCACTCACAATACACAATCATCACAACACTACCATCACTATCACAATACACAATCACAACACTACCATCACTATCACAATACACAATCATCACAACACTACCATCACTATCACAACACACAATCATCACAACACTACCATCACTATCACAATACACAATCATCACAACACTACCATCACTATCACAATACACAATCATCACAACACTACCATCACTATCACAATACACAATCATCACAACACTACCATCACTATCACAATACACAATCATCACAACACTACCATCACTATCACAATACACAATCATCACAACACTACCATCACTCACAATACACAATCATCACAACACTACCATCACTATCACAATACACAATCATCACAACACTACCATCACTATCACAATACACAATCATCACAACACTACCATCACTATCACAATACACAATCATCACAACACTACCATCACTATCACAATACACAATCATCACAACACTACCATCACTATCACAATACACAATCATCACAACACTACCATCACTATCACAATACACAATCATCACAACACTACCATCACTATCACAATACACAATCATCACAACACTACCATCACTATCACAATACACAATCATCACAACACTACCATCATTATCACAATACACAATCATCACAACACTACCATCACTATCACAATACACAATCATCACAACACTACCATCACTATCACAATACACAATCATCACAACACTACCATCACTATCACAATACACAATCATCACAAAACTACCATCACTATCACAATACACAATCAGAACACTACCATCACTATCACAATACACAATCACAACACTACCATCACTATCACAATACACAATCATCACAACACTACCATCACTATCACAATAAACAATCATCACAACACTACCATCACTATCACAATAAACAATCATCACAACACTACCATCACTATCACAATACACAATCACGACACTACCATCACTATCACAATACACAATCACGACACTACCATCACTATCACAATACACAATCATCACAACACTACCATCACTATCACAATACACAATCACGACACTACCATCACTATCACAATACACAATCATCACAACACTACCATCACTATCACAATAAACAATCATCACAACACTACCATCACTATCACAATACACAATCACGACACTACCATCACTATCACAATACACAATCATCACAACACTACCATCACTATCACAATAAACAATCATCACAACACTACCATCACTATCACAATAAACAATCATCACAACACTACCATCACTATCACAATACACAATCACGACACTACCATCACTATCACAATACACAATCATCACAACACTACCATCACTATCACAATAAACAATCATCACAACACTACCATCACTATCACAATACACAATCACGACACTACCATCACTATCACAATACACAATCATCACAACACTACCATCACTATCACAATAAACAATCATCACAACACTACCATCACTATCACAATACACAATCATCACAACACTACCATCACTATCACAATAAACAATCATCACAACACTACCATCACTATCACAATACACAATCATCACAACACTACCATCACTATCACAATACACAATCACGACACTACCATCACTATCACAATACACAATCATCACAACACTACCATCACTATCACAATACACAATCATCACAACACTACCATCACTATCACAATACACAATCATCACAACACTACCATCACTATCACAATAAACAATCATCACAACACTACCATCACTATCACAATACACAATCACGACACTACCATCACTATCACAATACACAATCATCACAACACTTCCATCACTATCACAATAAACAATCATCACAACACTACCATCACTATCACAATACACAATCATCACAACACTACCATCACTATCACAATACACAATCACGACACTACCATCACTATCACAATACACAATCATCACAACACTACCATCACTATCACAATACACAATCATCACAACACTACCATCACTATCACAATACACAATCATCACAACACTACCATCACTATCACAATACACAATCATCACAACACTACCATCACTATCACAATACACAATCATCACAACACTACCATCACTATCACAATACACAATCATCACAACACTACCATTACTATCACAATACACAATCATCACAACACTACCATCACTATCACAATACACAATCACAACACTACCATCACTATCACAATACACAATCATCACAACACTACCATCACTATCACAATACACAATCATCACAACACTACCATTACAACTAAAACATGTAAATTGATCATAAACATTATTATCGACAATTTAAACTCTGGAAACAAAAAACGAAATTGTATATAATTATTACAATTATCGCTCGGGTAATTGCCACCTATTAAAACAGTGATATAAGTAATTATATAGATAATTATAGGTAATTATATAGATAATTATAGGTACAACTTTCAGAGTATTTTCAGCCTAGTGAGATAATGGCAGAGAGGCGAGATTTCTCTTTAAGGGTAACAAATAGAGCAGTGTTACCAGAAGAGGTTGCTCACCTTCTTCACCTCACTTGTGTTACCAGAAGAGGTTGCTCACCTCTCCACCTCACTTGTGTTACCAGAAGAGGTTGCTCACCTCTTCACCTCACTCTCTTACCTTTCACAATTTTTATTTCAAGATTCTCATCCTCATACATGTGACAGTTTTCATTCGGCTTGGGGCCAGGCTGCTTGTTCAATCAGGCTGTTGCTGTTGTGGCTCGCTATATCATGTGGGAGTTCGATACGTGGATAGGGTAAAGTAATACTCACGTAGGCTGGTAGTACGTATATTACGGATAATGTGGGGAGCGCCCTTACAGCCGTAACCTTGTCTCTCTTGCTCACTCTCGTAAACTGACTGGCCGCCCACAGTACCCATATGTGAGGGTGCCTTTGAATACTGCTGTGGTCAGCACAATATGAATTCAGACAGTGACTCAGGCAGAGACGGTTGGTAGTGAGTCAACTACTGGTACACTGGTTACTGGTAACTGGTTACTACTACTGAGAGCTAGACCACATAGCCATCACAGCCTCTTTGATCTGGCACTTGGCGGAGGTAGTGATCTACTGTAGTTTCCTCTTGAAAACATCTACACTTGTTCCAGCAATATTTCTGACATCTGTTAGTATCAGGTTAAAGAGTCTTGGGCCACGGATGTTGATATAGTGTTCTCTTAAGTCCGCAAGTGGTTCCCCCACTTTTCACTGGGTATATTTTATACTTCCTCCCATATCTCTCATATCACAGACCGGGCCGCGGGGGCGTTGACCCCTGGAACTCTTTCCAGGTAAACAGTGTGTTGTTATGGTTTTGGGATTAGTCCTTCAGATATTTTCCAATTATACATCAACAGGTTTAAATATCTGTAAATGGGCCAAGTCGGACCGAAACGTCGTGGTAAGCTTCTATGTGTGCGGGTTATTTGTGTATTGTTCCAGTCACGGTATTCTGCCCTTTAGTTTTTTATTTGCACATAATTAGCACAGAACGCATTCTGATACAACTGAGTGCTACTGAGCTGTTAGTGCTAATTAATTCAAGTCGAACAATGAAGACATCCTGAAGCACCACAGGGAAAGTCAGGTTACACTTTTTCTAGGTTTAAAGTCAAGGATTGCACACTCAACTTATGTTGATAAACGACACAGTTGTGCAACATTTGGGTATCTTATTCTGGAAACGTTTTGCCACGCAGTGGCTTCTTCAGTCCAATGTAGGGAAAGGTGGACGATGAAGAATTTGAGGTAATCAGTCCCTCTGCCTGGAGTCGATATGTTCAGTCCATCAGTCTTGACAAAAGTCAAGATTTGTCAGTTTTGTAAACTATTTATTCACTCTCGGGTAAACTCATCCACGTAAAGGTTGTATGTCTCCTCCTTTTCACAGAGCTTGCATGGAGAACAGGGAGAGCTGGAAAGCTCATCTGTGGCACTTACATTCATCTGCCACAGGGGACGATATCCCACCCTGATTCTGGCAGCCAGCGTCACATAACTCAGCGGACGTTTTATGTTGTCTGTACATGTAACTTTCTGACAGGAACAGCTGACAGTTCCTAATACCAGAGCTCTCAGATCAGATTTCTGGGTATCTGTACTTTCTCGTATACCAGAACTGTTATCCTTCAGTAGGATAATTTAACAACGCATACGCACGGGAGGAGGCAGCGAGGAAGGCAGGGAGAGAGAGCCAGGGAAGGGAGGGGGTAGGTAGGTAACAGCTGCGGGGCAACAGTCACCGGGTTTAGTCTTACGAAGGCCAAGGATCAATAGCAGGAACACCAGTGGCAATCATTACGCTAGTATCATCCCTCTGCCACCACCATCATCCTAACACCACTGCCGACCGTCTCTTGCGTTACCCTACAACTTACACTATCACCCTCAGCACCATTGTCACCACCCACCACCAACTCTAGCATCACCCTAGAAATTTCACCCCCACTCATAACACCACTGCTATCATTACCGCTATCCACTTCAGTCTCCTCACATTACTCCTACTCTATATTTAAATAAACTGTATCACTGTAGTCTGTAGTGTAGGAAGTCTTCACAATGCCTGTATTCAAGTGAACTGTAATTTTGGAGCCTGCGAAAAATATCTGAGCTAGAGTACAGAAAGTCTGGTCATGGACCGGGTCGCGGGGGCGTTGACCCCCGGAACACCCTCCAGGTATACGCCAGGTATATTCCCAGCCACGCCGTGTTGATCCTGCCACACTAATAGCAACACTAAATCGCTGTCCCATAGCTAGTTATCCTAACGTGTTGCTCCAGCTAGACAATCTGCTGTCAAGGCTAGTAACTCCTCCACAGTCCAGAGTTTCACTGACCTCGTTGCATCCATAAGGCTTGTCTTCCGCTACAGAATTATGAACCATCTTCCTTGACTCCTCCTCCTATTTCCTCTCTTTGCTCTTTACTAATTGTGCCACTACTAAATTACCTTTAATAGAGAGAGAGAGAGAGAGAGAGAGAGAGAGAGAGAGAGAGAGAGAGAGAGAGAGAGAGAGAGAGAGAGAGAGAGCAGAAGAATGAGCGTGTCTAGAGGCTTGAAGAGGGTACTGGAAGCCTCAAAGACAGAGAGGAAGGGGAATGCGTTGAGGTGAGGGGAGTAGGAGGGTTGAGAAAGAGGGAAGATGACCAGATACAAGAAGGGATGGGAAGAAACGGAGGGGTGGCCAAGCCAAGGTACGAAAGGATGTTTGTTGAATAAAGAAGAAGCAGTAGAGCGCAATAAAAAAGACACAGTGAGGTACAATAAAGAAGAGGCAGTGGGATGCAATAAAGAAGAAAGAGGGGGGAAAGAGATAGTTAGCTTCAAGAGTTCTCGAGCTCTACGATCCCGGCCCAAGGATTCACTTGTCAAACAAAACATCGGTCAGGAAATGCAATAAGAGCCGCCACCGCGAACTATACCGCGAGCCACTATCGCGAGCCATACCGGGAGCCACTACTGCGAACCATACCGCGAGCCGCCACTATGAGCCTCCATCACCTATTCAAGCAAGACGCCGACCTGTGAGACCCAGAGATGCGAGTGCCTGTGCGCACACGCGTGGTACCTCAGTGATGCCTGACCCTTAACTAGCCTCTGAAAATCATTACAACCACGGTAGGCAGTGGATAATTAAAGCACAATGAACACCTGTCAATGCTCAGTAATGACCTACATGAAGACAGAAACTCGGGAGATTAACTAATCTGTATATTTCGACCCCCTCTGGGATCCTCTTCAGCAGATGAAGAGGATCCCAGAAGAGGATTGAAATATACAGATCTGAGTTTCTGTCCCCATGTGGTTATTACTGAGCATATTACGCAATACTTACGCCTGAGTGGCTGCAGTAACAGCCTCGTTGATCAGGCCCTGATCCACCGGGAGGCCTGGTCATGGACAGGGCCGCAGGGGCGTTGATCCCTGGAATACCCTCCAGGTAGACTTCGATGCAGAGTGAGCAGGTTCGAATCCTACTGTGGACTGAGAGATAATGTTTGTATATAATTTCGCCCATTTGCGAATTGTTGAGCATTACTGTAATTTCACAAAAGCGGTAAACTCACAGGGGTCGTGCAGCGCGCGGAGAATGAGAGACGATGAAGCTTGAGCCAAGGAAGTGGATGGAAGGTCCATTTTCCTTGGATATGAGCTTCTTAGTTGACATCAAGACAAACCCCCCCTCTCCCCCTCTCAAAAAGCTCCCCCCTCTCCCCCTCTCAAAAAGCTCCCCCCTCTCCCCCCTCTCAAAAAGCTACCTTTGAAAAGCTGTGCCATCACACACGTACCCAAATCTACATATTCCCTCGGCATAATATTTACAAATTTTGCTTATTTATGCTGATAGAATATTGTGTTTTCCATTTCGTCTGTGTGTTTACACGTACTGTGTGTTGTGGTGTGTGTTTATACATGCTGTGTCTTGTGATGTGTGTTTACACGTACTGTGTGTTGTGATGTGTGTTTATACATGCTGTGTGTTGTGATGTGTGTTTACACATGCTGTGTCTTGTGATGTGTGTTTACACATGCTGTGTCTTGTGATGTGTGTTTACACATGTTGTGTCTTGTGATGTGTGTTTACACATGCTGTGTCTTGTGATGTGTGTTTATACATGCTGTGTGTTGTGATGTGTGTTTACACATGCTGTGTCTTGTGATGTGTGTTTACACATGCTGTGTCTTGTGATGTGTGTTTACACATGTTGTGTCTTGTGATGTGTGTTTACACATGCTGTGTCTTGTGATGTGTGTTTACACATGCTGTGTCTTGTGATGTGTGTTTATACATGCTGTGTGTTGTGATGTGTGTTTACACATGCTGTGTCTTGTGATGTGTGTTTACACATGCTGTGGTTTGTGCTGTGTGTTTACACATGCTGTGTCTTGTGCTGTGTGTTTACACATGCTGTGTCTTGTGATGTGTGTTTACACATGCTGTGTCTTGTGCTGTGTGTTTACACGTGCTGTGTCTTGTGATGTGTGTTTACACATGCTGTGTGTTGTGCTGTGTGTTTACACATGCTGTGTCTTGTGATGTGTGTTTACACATGCTGTGTCTTGTGATGTGTGTTTACACATGCTGTGTCTTGTGCTGTGTGTTTACACGTGCTGTGTCTTGTGCTGTGTGTTTACACGTGCTGTGGTTTGTGCTGTGTGTTTACACTCACACTCCTCCTGTTCTTTACCATTCTCCTTTGACTGATGAAGCCACTGTGTGGCGAAACGTTTCCTCATTAAAGATACCCAAGTGTTGCACATATGTCTTATTTATCAAGTATCTTTTGTTGATCCTGGGCGAATTATTAAGAAAATATTACACAACCCGCACATAGAAGACTGAAACTTACGACGACATTTCGGTCCGACTTGGATCATTAACTGGTCACACATTGCCTTTTTTTAAAGGAAATATTGTTATTATCAAATTTAAAAATTGGATAATTAAAATCCTCTCCACAACACAAATCTGTCTTTCCTATTTATATTTATATCTCAATGATGATATTCTTCAAGTTGCCAAGCCAGGATTACCCAAGTAAGCCAAGGAGTGTGGCTTACTTCCGTTAGGCACCCCCCCCCTCCTGGTCCTTTCTTAGAATTCAGCACACAAGAGTCGACTAGCTTCTAGGTAGCTGTTAGTGCTTGCTGAACAAAGGCAGCAGGTGTGACGAAACGTTTTCCATCGCCTGGAAATTAAACCCGTTTTCTTTCGGTTGCGAGTTACACGTTCTACCACTGACTTGATACCGGCTTCTGAAGTTAATGTTGCCTCCTGCTGCCGACCTTTTCCTGTTGCTGCTGCTGCTGCTCCTGCCTCACACCACCTTGCGGTAAATACAGATACATAGGAGTCAGGCGACTGTTGTGGGCTGCATTCTCAGAAGGAAGTCACTGGAATTAAAACACATTGCTTGGCTTTCTTGGGCTATCCTGAGTTAATAAACTTTTCTACTGCTGCTACCACTACTACTACTACTACTACTACTGCTACTACTACTACTACTACTACTACTACTAATAATAATAATAATAATAATAATAATAATAATAATATTACTACTACTGCTAGTATTATTACTACTAATAATAATTATAATAATAATAATACTATTACTACTACTACTACTACTACTGCTACTACTACTACTACTACTACTAATAATAATAATAATAATAATAATAATAATAATAATAATAATAATAATACTACTGCTAGTATTACTACTAATAATAATTATAATAATAATAATAATACTATTACTACTACTATTATTACTACTACTACTACTACTACTACTACTACCACCACCACCACTATTAGCACCTGCATTAATTCACTCTCACCACGCCCACAAGAGTCTGGTAAGGGAGAGACCTGAAGTCATCTCACACTCCCCGTCACACGGTAATCTCACAGATGCATCTCTCCACTTAGAGAGAAAGATGTATATGCTTGCTAGAGGCACGACCCTCATATTTCCAGCTGTAATTACCACAGATAAAACCGCCCTCGTCTCGTGTTGATATGTAAATCATATGCTGCAACTATGCAGTTAGTGAACACCATTAGGACTGTGTGGTTGTGCTGATGAATTAGATACATGTTCAATACCATGGGTACATTCTGCAATAAAGATACCCAAATGTTGCACATGTGTCTTATTAAGTGATGCATATGTATCTTATTCGTTAGGTGTTGCGCATGTGTCTTATTCGTCAATATGTCTATACTGTATAACGAATACTGACTGTAAATCGCTGATTTCTGCTCGGTGATTTGTACTCGTTGAATTGTTTGCTACCTGGAGGGTGTTCAGGGGGTCAACGCCCCCGCGGCCCGGTCCTTGACCAGGCTTGTTAGTTGGAGCAAAGGCAATGAACGCTCAAGAAGCCACCTGGAATATCACAGTCAACAGGAAAGGTGAGAATTCTGCACCGCTAGAAACGTGGGCGGGCTGTCAGTGTGGGCTGCCTGTCAGTGTGAGCTGCCTGTCAGTGTGGGCCGTGTGGGCAGGCTAAAAGCTAGACCACCCAAACTACAAGTCGGTGTGGGCGGCTAAAAACCAGTGAGGGTCAGCTAAATGTTAGCACACCTCCCCACACTAGAAACAGCTAGCACTGGAAGCTAAAGTGGGTGCTTTTTCCCAGCTGGCTACCAGCTGGCTAGCCCACCTGCTGCCTCACCCACCTCCAGCCCACCAGAAATTAATTATGGATTTTTCTGTCGAAATCATTTTGCGGCAGCGAGAAGGTGGTGGAGGTGGGCGGCTGTGACGACAACCTCCTGCTGGAGGGAAGAGGAGGGAGGGAAGAGGGAGAGGAGGAGAAATGAGAAAAGGAGAAGGAGGGGGAAAAAAGAGAGAAGGAAGGGAGGGTGGGAAGGAGGGGGGGAATGACCAAAAGACAGATGGGGAAAGAGAGAGAGAGAGAGAGATGCTGAATCAACGAAAGGTGTAGGATTTGTGTGAAGAAATGTGTCGAGAGGTTCTACCTGGAGGAGATTCTACCTGGAGGAGGTTTTACCGGGAGGAGGATCTACCTGGAGGAGATTCTACCTGGAGGAGGTTTTACCTGGAGGAGATTCTACCTGGAGGAGGTTTTACCTGGAGGAGATTCTACCTGGAGGAGGTTTTACCTGGAGGAGGATCTACCTGGAGGAGATTCTACCTGGAGGAGGTTTTACCTGGAGGAGGATCTACCTGGAGGAGGATCTACCTGGAGGAGGGTCTACCTGGAGGAGGATCTACCTGGAGGAGGGTCTACCTGGAGGAGGATCTACCTGGAGGAGGGTCTACCTGGAGGAGGATCTACCTGGAGGAGGGTCTACCTGGAGGAGAATCTACCTGGAGGAGGGTCTACCTGGAAGAGAATCTACCTGGAGGAGGGTCTACCTGGAGGAGGATCTACCTGGAGGAGGATCTACCTGAAGGAGGATCTACCTGGAGGAGGGTCTACCTGGAGGAGGGTCTACCTGGAGAAGGGTCTACCTGGAGGAGGATCTACCTGGAGGGTCTACCTGAAGGAGGATCTACCTGGAGGAGGGTTTATCTGGAGGAGGATCTACCTGGAGGAAAGTCTACCTGGAGGAGCATCAACCTGAAGGAGGGTCTACCTGGAGGAGGATCTACCTGGAGGAGGGTCTACCTGGAGGAAGATCTACCTGGAGGATCTACCTGGAGGAGGGTCTACCTGGAGGAAGATCTACCTGGAACAGGGTCTACCTGGAGGAGGATCTACCTGGAGGAGGGTCTACCTGGAGGATCTACCTGGAGGAGGGTCTACCTGGAGGATCTACCTGGAGGAGGGTCTACCTGGAGGATCTACCTGGAGGAGGGTCTACCTGGAGGTAGTTTACGTTAACACATTCCAACCTAAAATAACAAGTGTTAAATGTACTGATGGAGCAGAGATCAACGAACTGGAAATCAATAAATTTCAGCGAGTGCGGAAAAAGAGACGGTTCCAGAAATCAACAAACTTCAGTGAGTGTGAAAAAATATCTGTGGTGCTAGTTAAAGGCTAGACTGGAGGACACCTGGTGAGGAGTCAACCCTGAGCCCACTTACACTGCTCACTCATCACTTAACACAGTGCTCACTCAGCTAACTCATCACCTAACACTCACAGTGTTCAGTCAACTCATCACTTAACACACTCACAGTGCTCAGTCAACTCATCACTTAACACACTCACAGTGCTCAGCCATCTCATCACTTAACACACTCACAGTGCTCAGTCAACTCATCACTTAACACACTCAGTGCTCAGTAAACTCATCACTTAACACACTCAGTGCTCAGTCAACTCATTACTTAACACACTCACAGTGTTCAGTCAACTCATCACTTACACTCACAGTGCTCAGTCAACTCATCACTTAACACACTCACAGTGCTCAGTCAACTCATCACTTAACACACTCACAGTGTTCAGTCAACTCATCACTTAACACACTCACAGTGTTCAGTCAACTCATCACTTAACACACTCACAGTGCTCAGTCAACTCATCACTTAACACACGATGATTACCTGAAGGTTACCTGACGACGGGGGTCACCGCCCCCCACCACCAGGTCCCAGAACTAGCCAACAGAGGTCTCTCTTACTGACTTTCAATTAACGTTACTTCCTCCGGCACTGCATTTTTTTATACCGGAAATCAAAGTTAAACTTTTTTTTTCTGCAAGACTTAAAAGATAATTTCCAGCTAAAAATCTATTGAAAAGTTAAGAAGAGAAGACAATCTACCAGTGAAGAATATTTTCTTCATATTAGAACAGCAATCTATCAGAATCTTGAAGTCTACTACAATAAGATGAACAAAGTCTTGAAGTCTACTACAGTAAGATGAACAAAGTCTTGAAGTCTACTACAATAAGACAAACAAAGTCTTGAAGTCTACTACAATAAGACAAACAAAGTCTTGAAGTCTACTACAATAAGACAAAGTCTTGAAGTCTACTACAATAAGACTAACAAAGTCTTGAAGTCTACTACAATAAGACAAACAAAGTCTTGAAGTCTACTACAATAAGACAAACAAAGTCTTGAAGTCTACTACAATAAGACAAACAAAGTCTTGAAGTCTACTACAATAAGACAAACAAAGTCTTGAAGTCTACTACAATAAGACAAACAAAGTCTTGAAGTCTACTACAATAAGACAAACAAAGTCTTGAAGTCTACTACAGTAAGATGAACAAAGTCTTGAAGTCTACTACAATAAGACAAAGTCTTGAAGTCTACTACAATAAGACAAACAAAGTCTTGAAGTCTACTACAATAAGACAAAGTCTTGAAGTCTACTACAATAAGACTAACAAAGTCTTGAAGTCTACTACAATAAGACAAACAAAGTCTTGAAGTCTACTACAATAAGACAAACAAAGTCTTGAAGTCTACTACAATAAGACTAACAAAGTCTTGAAGTCTACTACATTAAGATGAACAAAGTCTTGAAGTCTACTACAATAAGACAAACAAAGTCTTGAAGTCTACTACAATAAGACTAACAAAGTCTTGAAGTCTACTACAATAAGACTAACAAAGTCTTGAAGTCTACTACAGTAAGATGAACAAAGTCTTGAAGTCTACTACAATAAGACAAACAAAGTCTTGAAGTCTACTACAATAAGACTAACAAAGTCTTGAAGTCTACTACAATAAGACTAACAAAGTCTTGAAGTCTACTACAATAAGACTAACAAAGTCTTGAAGTCTACTACAATAAGACTAACAAAGTATTGAAGTCTACTACAATAAGACTAACAAAGTCTTGAAGTCTAATATAATAAGACAAACAAAGTCTTGAAGTCTACTACAATAAGACTAACAAAGTCTTGAAGTCTACTACAATAAGACGAACAAAGTCTTGAAGTCTACTACAATAAGACTAACAAAGTCTTGAAGTCTACTACAATACGACTAACAAAGTCTTGAAGTCTACTACAACAAGACAAACAAAGTCTTGAAGTCTACTACAATAAGACGAACAAAGTCTTGAAGTCTACTACAACAAGACAAACAAAGTCTTGAAGTCTACTACAACAAGACAAACAAAGTCTTGAAGTCTACTACAACAAGACAAACAAAGTCTTGAAGTCTACTACAACAAGACAAACAAAGTCTTGAAGTCTACTACAACAAGACAAACAAAGTCTTGAAGTCTACTACAACAAGACGAACAATGTATCAAAGTCTTGAAGTCTTCTCCCGCGAGAAGCACTCTGGAGCTTGCTAGCAAGCACAAGAGTGGGAGTGAGAGTGCACGACAGCCAGAGTGAAGAAAAGAAGCACTCGTAGAGTGAAGCACTCAACGAAGCCTCTGAATCTCTTTTACGGCTCCTGTCTTTACGCGGACGAGTTATGGCGATGGTGATAGCGATTATGTCAAGGGATTAAGTTACTCACCAGGGATTTCTTGGACTCTGTTGTTAAATCCTCTTCTAGTTGACCACAGTGTTACCAGTACCCTCTACAAGGTGACCACACAGTGTTACCAGTACCCTCTTCAAGGT
Organism: Cherax quadricarinatus; assembly: GCF_038502225.1. Taxonomy (NCBI): domain Eukaryota; kingdom Metazoa; phylum Arthropoda; class Malacostraca; order Decapoda; family Parastacidae; genus Cherax; species Cherax quadricarinatus. Next base: position 25,207,438 of record NC_091347.1, on the reverse strand, counting down.
GACCACACAGTGTTACCAGTACCCTCTTCAAGGTGACCACACGGTGTTACCAGTACCCTCTATAAGGTGACCACACAGTGTTACCAGTACCCTCTTCAAGGTGACCACACAGTGTTACCAGAACCCTCTTCAAGGTGACCACACAGTGTTACCAGTACCCTCTAAAAGGTGACCACACAGTGTTACCAGCACCCTCTACAAGGTGACCACACAGTGTTACCAATACCCTCTTCAAGGTGACCACACAGTGTTACCAGTACCCTCTTCAAGGTGACCACACAGTGTTACCAGTACCCTCTTCAAGGTGACCACACAGTGTTACCAGTACCCTCTTCAAGGTGACCACACAGTGTTACCAGTACCCTCCTCAAGGTGACCACACAGTGTTACCAGTACCCTCTACAAGGTGACCACACAGTGTTACCAGCACCCTCTTCAAGGTAACCACACAGTGTTACCAGTACCCTCTTCAAGGTGACCACACAGTGTTACCAATACCCTCTTCAAGGTGACCACACAGTGTTACCAGTACCCTCCTCAAGGTGACCACACAGTGTTACCAGTACCCTCTACAAGGTGACCACACAGTGTTACCAGCACCCTCTTCAAGGTAACCACACAGTCTTACCAGTACCCTCTTCAAGGTGACCACACAGTGTTACCAGTACCCTCTTCAAGGTGACCACACAGTGTTACCAGTACCCTCCTCAAGGTGACCACACAGTGTTACCAGTACCCTCTTCAAGGTGACCACACAGTGTTACCAGTACCCTCTTCAAGGTGACCACACAGTGTTACCAGTACCCTCTTCAAGGTGACCACACAATGTTACCAGTACCCTCTACAAGGTGACCACACAGTGTTACCAGTACCCTCTACAAGGTGACCACACAGTGTTACCAGTACCCTCTACAATGTGACCACAGTGTTACCAGTACCCTCTACAAGGTGACCACACAGTGTTACCAGTACCCTCTACAAGGTGACCACACAGTGTTACCAGTACCCTCTACAAGGTGACCACACAGTGTTACCAGTACCCTCTACAAGGTGACCACACAGTGTTACCAGTACCCTCTACAAGGTGACCACACAGTATTACCAGCACCCTCTTCAAGGTGACCACACAGTGTTACCAGCACCCTCTACAAGGTGACCACACATTGTTACCAGTACCCTCTTCAAGGTGACCACACAGTGTTACCAGTACCCTCTACAAGGTGACCACACAGTGTTACCAGCACCCTCTACAAGGTGACCACACAGTGTTACCAGTACCCTCTTCTAGTTGACCACAGTGTTACCAGTACCCTCTACAAGGTGACCACACAGTGTTACCAGTACCCTCTACAAGGTGACCACACAGTGTTACCAGTACCCTCTACAAGGTGACCACACAGTGTTACCAGTACCCTCTACAAGGTGACCACACAGTGTTACCAGTACCCTCTACAAGGTGACCACACAGTGTTACCACTACCCTCTACAAGGTGACCACACAGTGTTACCAGTACCCTCTACAAGGTGACCACACAGTGTTACCAGTACCCTCTACAAGGTGACCAAACAGTGTTACCAGCACCCTCTTCAAGGTGACCACACAGTGTTACCAGTACCCTCTACAAGGTGACCACACAGTGTTACCAGCACCCTCTACAAGGTGACCACACAGTGTTACCAGTACCCTCTTCAAGGTGACCACACAGTGTTACCAGTACCCTCTTCAAGGTGACCACACAGTGTTACCAATACCCTCTTCAAGGTGACCACACAGTGTTACCAATACCCTCTTCAAGGTGACCACACAGTGTTACCAGTACCCTCCTCAAGGTGACCACACAGTGTTACCAGCACCCTCTACAAGGTGACCACACAGTGTTACCAGTACCCTCTTCAAGGTGACCACACAGTGTTAAAAGTACCCTCTTCTAGTTGACCACAGTGTTACCAGTACCCTCTACAAGGTGACCACACAGTGTTACCAGCACCCTCTTCAAGGTGACCACACAGTGTTACCAGTACCCTCTACAAGGTGACCACACAGTGTTACCAGCACCCTCTTCAAGGTAACCACACAGTGTTACCAGTACCCTCTTCAAGGTGACCACACAGTGTTACCAGTACCCTCTACAAGGTGACCACACAGTGTTACCAGTATCCTCTTCAAGGTGACCAGACAGTGTTACCAGTACCCTCTACAAGGTAACCACACAGTGTTACCAGTACCTTCTACAAGGTGACAACACAGTGTTACCAGTACCCTCTACAAGGTGACCACACAGTGTTACCAGTACCCTCTCCAAGGTGACCACACAGTGTTACCAGTACCCTCTACAAGGTGACCACACAGTGTTACCAGTACCCTCTACAAGGTAACCACACAGTGTTACCAGTACCTTCTACAAGGTGACCACACAGTGTTACCAGTACCCTCTCCAAGGTGACCACACAGTGTTACCAGTACCCTCTACAAGGTGACCACACAGTGTTACCAGTACCCTCTTCACGGTGACCACACATTGTTACCAGTACCCTCTACAAGGTGACCACACAGTGTTACCAGTATACTCTACAAGGTGACCACAGTGTTACCAGTACCCCCTGCAAGGTGACCACACAATGTTACCAGTACCTTCAACAAGGTGACCACACAGTGTTACCAGTACTCTTTACAAGGTGACCACAGTGTTACCAGTGCCCTCTACAAGGTGACCACACAGTGTTACCAGTACCTTCGACAAGGTGACCACACAGTGTTACCAGTACCCTCTTCAAGGTGACTAGAACTAGCTACAAGGTGACCACACAGTGAGCAAAACCGTTTAAACTGGTCACAAATATGATACAGACTAGGGAAGAGAAAGGGGTGGCCTCTTACAACACTGGTACCTCCCTCACCTTGCACTGTCTTCGCAACACTGGTACCTCCCTCACCATGCACTGTCCTCACAACACTGGTACCTCCCTCACCCTGCACTGTCCTCACAACACTGGTACCTCCCTCACCCTGCACTGTCTTCACAACACTGGTACCTCCCTCACCCTGCAGTCCTCACAACACTGGTACCTCCCTCACCCTGCACTGTCCTCACAACACACACCTTGCACTGCACTCACAACACTAGTACCATCATCGCCTTGCACTGTTCTCACTACACACAACTTGCACTGTTCTCACTACACACACCTTGCACTGTTCTCACTACACACACCTTGCACTGTCTTCACAACTAGTCACGAGCGTGAGACAAGAGCAGAGAGACCACTACATGCCCTCTGCTCTACCGTCCCCTCACACCACTAACTCTGCAGGGAAGAGGTGCTCGAGGCACACTACAGACACAAATAGAGGTAGTTATCTTGCACCTGATTCACAGATAACCTCCATATGGATCGAGGGAGCTTCTACCCTCTGTTTTTTTTCCAAGTACTCTCTTGTACAATCTCTCTCCCTCATTTTGCACTACATCTAGGTGAAGCAGAGAATCACACTCCTCTCAGCCTTATAAGCACAGGTAACCTACGTTACACCTTCCATTACCAGTAACTGCACACGGGTGAGGAGACTGCAGATATATTTGCGTAAGCTATTTCCACATGCTGATTTTTCCATGGTGACACCACCTCCGACTGCTTTGCCTCACCTGTCTGCAGCATATACCGTATTTTCAGGCATATAAGGCGCGCTTTTAATCCCACAAATCCTGGAAATCCATCTTGCGCCTTATATGGTGAAGATCAGGGTCAAGGGTAACCTTTGGGCTACGTTTTAAGCAGCTGTTTACTAACGTTACGTTACATCTGTTTGCAAACATCGTCTTATACGCTTTATATAGTCGTGCGCCTTATATGCCGGAAAATACGATACGCCCCTTCTCCGCGCACATGCTGTGATTTTGATCAAGATTGATAAAATCAGTCTCAGGATCCTTAACCTTGTCAAACACTTTATAAAAAAAATGGGGGAGAGAGAGAGAGAGAGAGAGAGAGACGACAGACACTGACATTCACTTATCCAAGAGAAGAAATGCCAGCTGCTCTAAGCTACATCAATCACCAGCTGAGAACTATATCAGCTTGGGGAAATAGATGGCAAGTAACATTTGCACCTGAGAAAACGCAAATGATGATCGTCTCTAGGCACCATGATGGTAATGCTGGTGCAGTAGTAAGGATGAATGGGAGGATGTTGGCACCTGGAGAAGAAGTTGATATCCTTGGGGTGAAATTTGACTCCAAACTAACCATGAAGAACCATGTTGTAAATCTTGCAAACAAGGCAGCCAGGAAGCTTACAGCACTTCGCCGTATCTCCCATCTGCTTGACAGTAGGGGTTGCAAGATCCTGTACGAGGTACAAGTACGCTCACACCTTGAGTATGCTCCACTTTCTTGGTTTGCCTGCCCCCCCCGCCCCTCTCATCTGCGACTGCTTGACAGAGTAGAGAACAGAGCAAGACGTCTCATCTCTCGCCTGGACCCATCCTGGATAGATCTGTCATTTCAGCAGAGCCTTCAACATAGGAGGGATGTGGGTGGCCTTACTGTTATGTACAAGGCCAATATTGTCAAAATACCACACTTGGATCCACTTCGAGGACAACGCGAAACAAGCTTTTATGCCACAAGACGGGCAGAAAGCAGCAACTTCACTCTGGCTGTACCCTTCTCCAGAACATCACTCCATCTGAGATCATACATACCCAGGATGACTCGAGTATGGAACACATTCGTACAGCATAATGATGTCAACGAGATAAAGTCAGTTGATCAAATGAAAATGCTGGCCCACAGATGGCTCCAACTTCATCCTGTTCCCTACTTGTATGTCTCATATCAATAAAAATGCTTTCAAATGAGCTGATGTAGGTAACAGCTCTTAGCTTGCCAATAAAGTTAGGAATCCTTAACCTGTAAATAGCTGTCAATAAAGCTAGGGATCCTTAACCTTGTCAAACCCTGTGAGAGAGAGAGAGAGAGAGAGAGAGAGAGAGAGAGAGAGAGAGAGAGAGAGAGAGAGAGAGAGAGAGAGAGACAGACAGACAGACAGACAGAGACAGAGACAGAGACAGAGACAGAGACAGAGACAGAGAGAGACAGAGAGAGAGAGAGAGAGAGAGAGAGAGAGAGAGAGAGAGAGACAGACAGACAGACAGAGACAGAGAATAACTGATTATCAACGATATGGGAAACAGGAAACATAAGGGAAAGAATCTGTCATATAAAAAATGGACGTAAACAGGACAGAGAGAAGCATGGTAAACACAGGATACAAATAACAACAATATACATTAAATAAACAATAAAAAGAGATGTGAAGTAGGTAGCAGCTCTTAGCTTGTAAATGAAGGTAGAAACTCTTAACCTTAAAAACTCTTAACCTAACTCTCAAAACATACTTGTGTGAAAAAAAAATTCAGTAAACAGACAGTCGCACTTCACTCGAGTGAAGACGGTCCTCTGGGAACGTACTTGCTTGGACATCCTCCTCTTTCCTGCAATTTTGCAAGCTCCTGACGATGTGTTGATTGCAACACGAAAGGTCTAGAGCTATCATATATATATATATATATATATATATATATATATATATATATATATATATATATATATATATATATATATATATACACTATACGCATTATAGGAGTGACATTTAAAAAATCTACAAAGGTAGACTCTAAAGACAATAAAATGAGGAAGAACCGTATGAGATGAGAGGGAGCGAGAGATGCTAGAGGATGCTTGAGGGTCAGATGATGCTTGAGGGCGAGCTGGAGGCAAGGTCAGAGTGGCACTTGAGTGATGAGTAAGACAAGGAGATGCGTAAAGCGTGCTGACATGCTTGAGTGGTGGAGGATGATGCTGATAGTGGTGATACACTTGGGGAGGTTAATGAGTATATATATATATATATATATATATATATATATATATATATATATATATATATATATATATATATATATATATATATATATATATATGTAAAACAACCACTCTGAAAGAATAGAGAAATTCCAAGCGCTTTCGTGACTACTCACATTATCAAGGAACTATGAAAGTAAAGCATCCAAGGAAGGTATATAAGGGGTCAGGCCAGCACCTCACTATAAGATCCCACAACGGTTAAACACCTGACGCGCGCGGGCCCAACTGGACAGGTCCTTTGCACAACCCACCAACAAACTATTCTACCCAAGAAAATTTTAAAAATTATTATTTGTCCAGTGTATTATTAAATTCTTCCCAAATTCTATTAATTATAAATGGATCAAATTTATATAAACCAATTATATAAACCAAATATTTATGTTGTTTTAATCTTAGTTCGAGATTTTTACCAGTTTGACCGTAATAAACTTTATCGCAAATTTTACAAGGAATCTTATAGACACATCCATCAGGATGTGTCTATAAGATGCATCCATCCAGGAATCTATAAGATTCCTTGTAAAATTTGCGATAAAGTTTATTACGGTCAAACTGGTAAAAATCTCGAACTAAGATTAAAACAACATAAATATAGCATTAGAACTGGACAAGATTCCAATCCTCTATTTATTCATGTAAGAGATTTTAACCATCCAATTGATTTTCAAAAAGTTGAGAAAGTAGTATCAAGCAAGTCCATGGTCGACAGGAATATAATTGAATCTTGTTTCATAAAAAGCAGTTTTGACAATAATATGAATATTTCCTTTGGTTTATATAAATTAGATCCATTTATAATTAATAGAATTTGGGAAGAATTTAATAATACACTGGACAAAAAATAATTTTTAAAATTTTCTTGGGTAGAATAGTTTGTTGGTGGGTTGTGCAAAGGACCTGTCCAGTTATGCCGGCGCGCGTCAGGTGTTTAACCGTTGTGGGATCTTATAGTGAGGTGCTGGCCTGACCCCTTATATAACTTCCTTGGATGCTTTACTTTCATAGTTCCTTGATAATGTGAGTAGTCACGAAAGCGCTTGGAATTTTTCTATTCTTTCAGAGTGGTTGTTTTACATATTCTGAAATCACCTGTTTACTGTGATCTTATTGCATATATATATATATATATATATATATATATATATATATATATATATATATATATATATATATATATATATATATATATGTGTGTGTGTGTGTGTGTGTGTGTGTGTGTGTGTGTGTGTGTGTGTGTGTGTGTGTGTGTGTGTGTGTGTGTGTGTGTGTGTGTGTATACTGACCTTGTGCGCCCTTTTTTTTAACATGATAAAGTATACCTGCATCTATAAACAATAAATAGGGTGTTAAAAGAATGCCCAAACAGCTTCGAAGAGAAATTTCAAAATTTTCCTGGAAGCCTCTTAAATATTTCTCTGATATATATATATATATATATATATATATATATATATATATATATATATATATATATATATATATATATATATATATACACATATATATATATATATATATATGCAAAAAAACAACCACTGTGAAAGAGTAGTGAAATTCCAAGCGCTTTCGTGACTACTCACACTGTTCCTTGACAATGTGAGTAGTCACGAAAGCGCTTGGAATTTCACTACTCTTTCACAGTGGTTGTTTTGCATATTTTAAAATCACCTGTTTACTGTGATCTTATTGCATATATATATATATATATATATATATATATATATATATATATATATATATATATATATATATATATATATATTTATAAATAAATATATATATATATATATATATATATATATATATATATATATATATATATATACCTGTGATATGCCTTTAGTGAGTTTCGAAAGTCTCGCTACTCTCGGAGCCCGGCCATGGGCCAGGCTCGTCTGGTGGTTGCCTGGTCAACCTGGCTGTTGCTGCTTTAGGCAAGAAGGCTCCAAGGAAAAATTTCGAGGTCATGGTAGAAATCACAAATAAGGAGAGTGGTGACCATTACAAACATAAACAAGGAGAGTGGTGACCATTATAATCACAAACAAGGAGAGTGGTGACCATTATAAACACAAACAAGGAGAGAAGTGACCATTATAAACACAAACAAGGTTAGGGGTAACAATTTTAAAGAGAAACAAGGGGAGGGGTAACAATCACAAACACTGGAGTTTACAGTAAACACAATACCTGAGGTTACACCAGGCTCAAGTGTGCAGCTCAGCGTTTGTTTACACTCACTCCAGGATTTCCTCTTCACCCAGCAAGAGTCTTGACCTCTTGGGAGACTGACTGACCTCTCCCTGGATTACCTGTTAATTACCTGTATTACCTGTTGATGGTGAAACAGGTTGATGACGTGAACAGCCAGGTTGTCTGTGCTGGTGGAATGTAATGTAACGCAGTCACCACGGCCCGGGTAATCTAGAATTTCTTGAACGAGTTGATCGCGTTTTCTCTTAAAGACATTTAGGAATCTGTTCTTAATTTCCCTTATACTACTTGAAAGATGTTGAAAACTCTCAGTCACCTATTCTTATAGTTAACTCTTAGTGCACTTACTGTACACCTGTTTCTCACTTGGGCGTTTTGCACCGTCTACCGTACCTACCAGGACAAGTGTTTCCTGACGCGGGTCTTAGTCATATGACCCACCACTGGAGCTTTTGGTTATCTGACCGAAGCCTTCCACTGGCTTGTCCCTCCGCCCCTTTAAAAATTAACGTTATAATTAAGTGATGGTCTGAGTTTCGGTAACATTCTCTAACAAAGGCGGTCCACAGGCAAACAATACTAGCAAATAGCAGGTTGAGTAGAAACCTGTATATGTCACAGGATCGTTGGACATGACTGATCATTATAGGGATAACTGAAACAGAAGACAGGGAAAGACGAAGTACTGGGAGAATAGTATCTGTAAACAGAAGAGGAGTGAATGAATGGAAATAAAAGTTATTTAGAAGAATGGGCAATTATTGGTAGAAAGATCTGCAAGAGAAAAAGTGATAAAGATGTCAAAGAGGAGAGAAATATTACGAACGGAGAGTTAAGACTGTATGGGAAAGATTTTTGGTTACAGTTAGGTGGGTGCAGGAATGAAGAGGAGTGATTGGTGGAATGATGAGGTACGGGATAAAAAAAACGGGGGAGGGATATTAATGTTTTGTACAATATGAACAATTTAATTGACTATATAAAGAAGAAAATAAGTGATTAAATAGAATTCAAGCCGAACTGAAAGAAGAAAATGGTGTTCATATGGCTTACTTGTGACCTGTTTCGAAGTGGTAAGTGCCAGGAGGGAAGTGCCAGGAGGGGAGTGCCAGGAGAGTAAATGCCTGGAGGGGTGTGCCAGGAGGGTAAGTGCCTGGAGGGGAGTGCCAGGAGAGTAAATGCCTGGAGGGGAGTGCCAGGAGGGTAAGTGCCTGGAGGGGAGTGCCAGGAGAGTAAATGCCTGGAGGGGAGTGCCAGGAGGGTAAGTGCCTGGAGGGGAGTGCCAGGAGAGTAAATGCCTGGAGGGGAGTGCCAGAAGGGTAAGTGTCTGGAGGGGAGTGCCAGGAGGGTAAGTGTCAGGAGGGTAAGTGCCTGGAGGGGAGTGCCAGGAGGATAAATGCCTGGAGGGGAGTGCCAGAAGGGTAAGTGCCAGGAGGGTAAGTGCCTGGAGGGGAGTGATTGCCTGGAGGGGAGTGCCAGGAGGGGGGTGCCAGGAGGATAAGTGCCAGGAGGGGAGTGCCAGGAGGGTAAGTGCATTGAGGGGAGTGCCAAGAGAGGGAATGCCTGGAGGGGAGTGCCATGAGGGTAAGTGCCTGGAGGGTAAGTGCCTGGAGGGGAGTGCCAGGAGAGTAAATGCCTGGAGGGGAGTGCCAGAAGGGTAAGTGTCTGGAGGGGAGTGCCAGGAGGGTAAGTGTCAGGAGGGTAAGTGCCTGGAGGGGAGTGCGAGGAGGATAAATGCCTGGAGGGGAGTGCCAGAAGGGTAAGTGCCAGGAGGGTAAGTGCCTGGAGGGGAGTGCCAGGAGAGTGATTGCCTGGAGGGGAGTGCCAGGAGGGGGGTGCCAGGAGGATAAGTGCCTGGAGGGGAGTGCCAGGAGGGTAAGTGCCAGGAGGGTAAGTGCATTGAGGGGAGTGCCAAGAGAGGGAATGCCTGGAGGGGAGTGCCATGAGGGTAAGTGCCTGGAGGGTAAGTGCCTGGAGGGGAGTGCCAGGAGAGTAAATGCCTGGAGGGGAGTGCCAGAAGGGTAAGTGTCTGGAGGGGAGTGCCAGGAGGGTAAGTGTCAGGAGGGTAAGTGCCTGGAGGGGAGTGCCAGGAGGATAAATGCCTGGAGGGGAGTGCCAGAAGGGTAAGTGCCAGGAGGGTAAGTGCCTGGAGGGGAGTGCCAGGAGAGTGATTGCCTGGAGGGGAGTGCCAGGAGGGGGGTGCCAGGAGGATAAATGCCTGGAGGGGAGTGCCAGGAGGGTAAGTGCCAGGAGGGTAAGTGCATTGAGGGGAGTGCCAAGAGAGGGAATGCCTGGAGGGGAGTGCCATGAGGGTAAGTGCCTGGAGGGTAAGTGCCTGGAGGGGAGTGCCAGGAGAGTAAATGCCTTGAGGGGAGTGCCAGAAGGGTAAGTGTCTGGAGGGGAGTGCCAGGAGGGTAAGTGTCAGGAGGGTAAGTGCCTGGAGGGGAGTGCCAGGAGGATAAATGCCTGGAGGGGAGTGCCAGAAGGGTAAGTGCCAGGAGGGTAAGTGCCTGGAGGGGAGTGCCAGGAGAGTGATTGCCTGGAGGGGAGTGCCAGGAGGGGGGTGCCAGGAGGATAAGTGCCTGGAGGGGAGTGCCAGGAGGGTAAGTGCCAGGAGGGTAAGTGCATTGAGGGGAGTGCCAAGAGAGGGAATGCCTGGAGGGGAGTGCCATGAGGGTAAGTGCCTGGAGGGGAGTGCCAGGAGGGTAAGTGCCTTGAGGGGAGTGCCGGGAGGGGAGTGCCAGGAGGGCAAGTACCCGGAAGGGAGTGCCAGGAGGGTGAGTGCCTGGAGGGGAGTGCCAGGAGAGTGAATGCCTGGAGGGGAGTGCCAGGAGGGGAGTGCCAGGAGGATAAGTGCCTGGAGGGGAGTGCCAGGAGGGTAAGTGCCAGGAGGGTAAGTGCATTGAGGGGAGTGCCAAGAGAGGGAATGCCTGGAGGGGAGTGCCATGAGGGTAAGTGCCTGGAGGGGAGTGCCAGGAGGGTAAGTGCCTTGAGGGGAGTGCCGGGAGGGGAGTGCCAGGAGGGCAAGTACCCGGAAGGGAGTGCCAGGAGGGTGAGTGCCTGGAGGGGAGTGCCAGGAGAGTGAATGCCTGGAGGGGAGTGCCAGGAGGGGAGTGCCAGGAGGATAAGTGCCTGGAGGGGAGTGCCAGGAGGGGAGTGCCAGGAGGATAAGTGCATTGAGGGGAGTGCCAAGAGAGGGAATGCCTGGAGGGGAGTGCCAGGAGGGTAAGTGCCTGGAGGGGAGTGCCAGGAGGGTAAGTGCCTTGAGGGGAGTGCCAGGAGGGGAGTGCCAGGAGGGTATGTGCCCGGAGGGGTGCCAGGAGGGTGAGTGCCTGGAGGGGAGTGCCAAGAGGGGAATGCCAGAAGGATAAGTGCCTGGAGGGGAATGCCAGGAGGGTAAGTGCCTGGAGGGGTGTGCCAGGAGGGGTGAGTACCTGGAGGGGGAGTGCCTGGAGGGTTGAGTGCCTGGAGGGTTGAGTGCCTGGAGGGAGAGTGTCTGGAGGGATAAGTACCTGGAGAGGAAGTGCCTGCAGGGGTGAGTGCCAGGAGAATGAGTGCCAGGAGGGGAGTGAAAAGGGAGTGCCATCTGGGGAGAGAAGGGGGAGTGCCAGCTGGGGAGTGAAGAGGGAGTTCCAAGCTGGGGAGTGAAGGTGGGGGAGGACCAGCCAGGCTAGTCATCTCCACAAGTGCCTCGGGTCTGCCCTAAATTGTTGCCCCTGGCACTAACATGGCACTTCCAGCAGGCTTTGAGATAATATATAGTCACATAGCTTATACTCGTCCCTGTGCACACACAAAGTACACACACACACATAATACGCACACAGTACACACACACACACACACACACACACACACACACACACACACACACACACACACACAACACCTGCAACCACAAACAAGTGAGTATACGCACACACATATACATACAGTGCACAAACACACACACATACACACACTTCTGACCACCTTAGAGTGGTCAGAAAGCGGAATGACCTAGAAAACGAAGTGGTAACGGCAGAATCCACACACAGTTTTAAGAACAGGTATGATGAGGCTCATGCAAGCAGGTGAGGAAGCCCAGTAGCTGTCAGCGTAGAGGCGAGGCCTGGAGCAGCGACTAGACCCCCGCAGCCACACATAGGTGTGTACATACAGTACCGCTAAAAACACACACGCACGCATGCTTGCTCTCTACCTGGAGGGTATTCCGGGGATCAACGCCCCCGCGGCCTGGTCCATGACCAGGCCTCCCTTAAAACTTTCAATTAATCCAGAAAATCAATTTACTACTGTCATTAATTAGTCCAGAAAATCAATTTACTACTGTCATTAATTAGTCCAGAAAATCAATTTACTACTGTCATTAAGAACAGTTAGGGCGACGTGTAACTGTCAAAGTCAACTGCTGGTAATGTGTCTCTCAGAAAGATAACAATGATATACAGTAAGTACAAGGCACAATACAGTAACTGGAACAATACACAAATAACCCGCACATAGGAGAGAGGAGCTGACCACCTGACGTTTCGGTCCATCTGGGACCACTGCTCGAGTTAATGGTCTCGGACCGACACGTCGTCATGGGTTTCATTCTCCTATGAGTAAGATATTTGTGTAATATACAGTAAACCTGGAAAATCCTTGAGGGACTGGTTCCAAACCTGTGTCTGGAAATCACTCCATGTGACAACAAGAGACTTGGCAGACGCTGCAAAACACCTTCATTAAAAAACATGAACGTGACGTGTACACTAAAGAGAGAACCCGGTAAGTGTCCGCCTCTTCAAAGCTCTCCCACCTAGCATACGGGGATCAAAACCTCTCTCTGGCTGACTTCAAGAGGGAACTGGACAGGCTCTTCAAATCAGTGTCTGACCAGCCGGGCTGCGTTCTGCCAGTAGTAACAAAATGGTTGATCTGGTCTTGATTCACCAGGAAGCCTGGCCTGGGACCGAGCCGCGGGGGTAGTGACCCCTGGGAACGTCCTTCAGATACATACCACATGTCATAAGACGACTGTCTTTCTTCCTTATAAAGAGAATCCAACCACTGACACCATGCATAGTGGTATAAAAACCACTGACACCATGCATAGTGGTATAAAAACCACTGACACCATGCATAGTGGTATAAAAACCACTGACACCATGCATAGTGGTATAAAAACCACTGACATCATAGTGGTAAGAAAAAACCATTGACACCATAGTGGAAAAAACCATTGACACCATAGTGGCTAGGAAAAAAAAAAATGACGCAACACACAACAGCACCAGGTCTCACAAACAAGGTTAAAACACGTAATGACCTTGTTTGTTTTCCGTTGCTGGTGGTGATCTCCGCGAGCAACAAACTCTTATCTTCCAATTCACGTCTCTCTCTCTCTCTAAATCTTTATCTCTCTTTCTCTCTCACTCTCTTCTCTTCTCACACCCCACCAATTCTCATCTTCCATAATCTTCACCCCTGCTCGGTTCTCTCCCCTCCCTTTACCCCCACTCACACCACGCCAACTCCTCACCTCCCCACATCTCTCCCCTCCCTGCTAACAATCGTAACTACGTCCTCTCATAAATCTAGTCCCCTCATAACTCTACACAACCTCTATGGATACCTACCTACCTGGAGTAGGTAGGTATCCCTGAGTGAAGTCTGGCGGAGTAGACAAATGAGGAAGGAGTAAAAGGAAGTAAAGTAGGAGTGAGAGGAGTAAGAGGAGGTGAAGGAAAAGGAGAAACATGAGATGAAGGATGAGGAGGGGATAGAAGAAGTTGGAATAAGATAGGAAAGAGTAAGAATTAGGTTTAGGATATAAAAGGAAGATATGTAGGAGAGAGAGAGAAAAAGAGAGAAAAGGAGAGAGAGAGAGAGAGAGAGAGAGAGAGAGAGAGAGAGAGAGAGAGAGAGAGAGAGACAGCAGGCAGGGTACCCCTGTTAGATTCACCATACGTGGAATACCTGTGGTGCACTTGTGACGCACCTGTGTCGGGGTTGTGGCTCTCGCCACCAAAGTGGTACTGCCACGTCTACTTTCTCTACTGCTACTTCTACGTCTACTGTAACCATCAATATACAGTGCTCGTCACGGCATTATGCTGGGGCGCTCACCCGGCATAATGCCGTGACGAACACTGTAGTCGACTATAAATCAGAGTATTTTTCAAGAATTTACATGATTTAAAATTAAAAAAACAGGAAACTCATGATTTCCCTGCAAATAATATAATTGAAAATAATTAAATATATAATTGAATTATTCTATGAGTTGTTAATTACACTGTGGGAAGAAAAACTAGCTATGTTTTTCTATTAGAGAAATGGATAATAAATGGGGATATACCTTTGATATACCTTTGATGAGTTCCGCGAGTTTTACTAGTCTCAGAGACCGGACTTGGGTCAGGCTTATCTGGTGCTTGCCTGGTGAACCAGACTGTGGCAGCTAATTGTAGTTATAATTATCATTAATTTAAATCTTTAATATATTGAACGTGAGTGATCTGTGATCGCTTTCCCCAAGCTCATCATTAACCTCAAGATTATCAGTGATGCTGCTGCTGCTGGTGGCCCGCTGGCCCCACACATCCATCACAGCCTGGTTGTTCTGACACCTGTTGAAGAATTTCAGTGTTGGAAACCACGGCCAGGGCAGCTGTTTTTAGATCATACTTCAGGAAAAATCATATATGAGGCTCCTCTAATTGACTCGTTAAGAAGTACTCGTAGATCTCGTTGTGAGGTGTGCTGGAGGCTGCGAGAGAAGCAAGTTTTGAAACTAGCAGTGTAATGGGACCATTAAAATCATTCAGCGATCTTTGCAATTTAAAGTCCTTATAAAAACTTACCTGTCATTTACTGGCTACTGATTATAGGATCATCATCTACATGGCTTGGTTCCAGACCTGGCTACATGGTCCTGCATGCACACATACACAGATAGGGGGGACATGATAACGACATACAAAATACTGAGAGGAATTGACAAGGTGGACAAAGACAGGATGTTCCAGAGATTGGACACAGTAACAAGGGGACACAGTTGGAAGCTGAAGACACAGATGAATCACAGGGATGTTAAGAAGTATTTCTTCAGCCACAGAGTAGTCAGTAAGTGGAATAGTTTGGGAAGCGATGTAGTGGAGGCAGGATCCATACATAGCTTTAAGCAGAGGTATGATAAAGCTCACGGCTCAGGGAGAGTGACCTAGTAGCGATCAGTGAAGAGGCGGGGCCAGGAGCTCGGACTCGACCCCCGCAACCTCAACTAGGTGAGTACAACTAGGTGAGTACACAAATATTAAATCTGATCCCTACCTAAATCTAAAAACCCTTCAAACACACACACACACACACACACACACACACACACACACAGGAGCTCGGACTCGAC
The DNA here is from genome assembly GCF_038502225.1 of Cherax quadricarinatus. Classification (NCBI taxonomy): domain Eukaryota; kingdom Metazoa; phylum Arthropoda; class Malacostraca; order Decapoda; family Parastacidae; genus Cherax; species Cherax quadricarinatus. Next base: position 25,191,894 of record NC_091347.1, on the reverse strand, counting down.
CCCCACAACCTCAACTAGGTGAGGTGAGTACACACACACACACACACACACACAAGGTGGACAAGGACAGAATGTTTCGGAGATGGGACAGAGCAACAAGGGGTCACAACTGGAAGTTGAAAATTTAGTTGAGTTACAGGGATGTTAGGAAATATTTCTTCAGTCATAGAGTTATCATGAGGTGGAACAATCCGGAGAGTGATGTAGTGAAGGCAGGATTTATACATAGCTTTAAGGAGAGATACGATAATACTCATGGAGCAGGGAGAGAGTGGATCTAGTAGCGACCAGCGAAAAGGCGGGGCCCTGCAACCATAGATACACACACACATACACACACACACACACACACACACACACACACACACACACACACACACACACACACACACACACACACACACACACACATACACACTATACACAATACAACACTATTTAACTATCGAAACTATTATAAGTGCCTGAGTATCGTCACATTACCCAAGCTGTAACACAGGTAACATACGGAGCAACTAGCACGGCAGAAACGCCTGTACAGGTTTAAATCTTCGTCCTAATCTATACGTGAAACAATGTTAAGAAAAACGCCATGTTTTCAATATTATATTATCAAATATAAGAAAAAAATACATCAACACACAGCCTTACCTTCACGAGGGACCTTGGAATAGAATCTTCAAAATCAGAAAGATGGATTTCTGATCGCTGAAGAACTGAAATTCTTCAGCGATCAGTAATAGAAATAAAATGTTGAGGGAAAATTAAAAATAAAGAAAATACAAAATATATACAACAGCAGTATTCTAATAGCTAGTCCAGCATAAAGAACATACCGTGACGGAAACAATACATAAATAACCCTTACATAGGAGAGAGAAAAACGCTTACGACGACGTTTCAGTCCGACTTGGACCATTTACAAAGTCACATTAACACAAAAGAATGTGAGAGCCAATATATATAGGCGAGGGGGACAGGGACGGGACCACGAGAGGAAGAAAAAGTAGTGGCAGTGGTAAGGCTAGTAGTGGAAGTAGTCATAAGCTTGCTTTTCCTCTCTTCTATGTGCGGGTTATTTGTGTATAGTCCAGCATCGTGACCAACCACATGCTAACTCTTACACCGCAAGACGGGCAGCAATCAACAGATCCACTTTGTATCTTACATCACAAGACGGGCAGCAACCAGTAGATCCACTGTGTATCGTCCTCAAGGACCTTGCTTTCTCCACTGACACTAAATGACGTTTATCTTACAATGTTCACAATAATCTCGGATAAAATTAACAATCTCTGTGTGGGAGGTACTGTTCAGTAAGCAATAGGCGATCAGTGCGCACCATCCAGCCGGGGCTTGAGGTGTACCAACAAGGATGGGCAAGGTTGGGCGGGCATGGAGGGGTGGGGCGAGATAGAGGGGGCAGGGCAGGGCATTGTTCCTGGAATAGTACCCACGTCGGGATTACTGTCTTGAGGAATTTCCTTTCTAGAGTTGTTGATGCCGTTTATCTATACGATATACCTGTGATATATCTGTAATATATACCTGTGATATACCTGTAATATACCTGTGATATACCTGTAATATACCTGTGATATACCTATAATATACTCAAGACCACAGCAAACAGATACGTAAATAACCCGCACATAGAGGAACTTACGACGACGTTTCGGTCCGACTTGGACTATTTACAAAGTCACACTCGCCTACATATAATGGCTCCCTCACTCTTTTGTGTTAGTGAAACTTTGTAAATTGTCCAAGTCTGACCGAAACGTCGTCATAAGCTTCTCTCTCTCCTATGTGAGGGTTATATGTGTATTGTTCCAGACACGGTATTGTGCCTTTCTGTCCTAAACAAAAGATGAATCCCACATACACGGATAACAGACAATAGACTGGAATTTATCTGTATATTCCGAATTCATTCAGTGACCCTCTTCCTGTCATCACCAACCAAAAAATCAATCAAGGTATGACTCAGGAACCTGGTCAAAGACCTGGTTTGAGACCGGTCAGCGAGGACGATGACCTGCAGGCTCGACACCAGGATGGTAGACTACAGGTAGCTACAAACAAGTCATTAAAGACTTGTACATCCTAATTTCCCTCTTGTATTTTTTTTTTTTTTTGCATACTCGTTGCATTCACTTCTCGTTATTGTCTCTTGCCTGATTACCGTATCTATTTGATTCTCTCTCTTGCACTGATTATTCTGTTCCTTAACTCTCCCTTTAGCCCAGATACACTATCCACTTAGAAGCTTTTCCCAGCCAATCTAGTCACTTATCTCTCTCTCTCTCTCTCTCTCTCTCTCTTCTCTTTCCCCTCCCCAAGCAACTCTATCCACTCACCTGCCTCTCCTTCCCCTCCTTAATCCCCTTCCTCCGTCATTATTAATTTACTGTTCCTATTTGGTGGTACACACGCTCCCCTCTATTGCTCCTGCACTCTCTCTCTCTCTCTCTCTCTCTCTCTCTCTCTCTCTCTCTCTGTCTACTGTTCCCTCCTTTAACTCTCCTCTGTCACTTCTCCCTATATTTAACGACATTAATGGTCCAGTGGCCTCACCTGTCTGCCTTGTTCGATCTAATCTTCCCAGCTGTTGTGGTTATTGCTTAATACCCCTTCTCTCTCTCCCCCGCTTCCCTCCTCCCACCCCACCTCTCTTGTCACTTCCACCCCCCACCCCCTGTTCTTCCACCTCATCCCTACCCCTCCTAACACTTATCTGCTGCTCCACCCCCACCTTACCCTACCTTCACTTCCCTGCTCTTTCTTCTCTTCTCTTACCCTCCATCTCTTACCTCCAGTCCTCCTCAGCACTCCCACGCTCTGTGTTCACATTCAAATCCTCACCCGAGATATTCCCACGCTCTGAATAACCGATACTTGGGTCGGCCGATATCGCTTTCCTACTGACGTCTCGATAGCAGGTAAGACCTGGGCTGGTTGCCCAGGTCACCATGCTCAGATTCAAACCCAATCCTGCTCACCACCTGATCTGTGGCCAGGTCGCGGGGACAACAATCCCAAACGAGCTACAGGTAACCCACAGGCAATGTCACAGTAGCAGTCCTTCCAGCACCTGCAGGCAATGTCACAGCAGCAGTCCTCCCAGTACCTGCAGGCAATGGCACAGTAGCAGTCCTCCCAGTACCTGCAAGCAATGTCACAGTAGCAGTCCTCCCAGTACCTGCAGGCAATGTCACAGTAGCAGTCCTCCCAGTACCTGCAGGCAATGGCACAGCAGCAGTCCTCCCAGTACCTGCAGGCAATGTCACAGTAGCAGTCCTCCCAGTACCTGCAGGCAATGGCACAGCAGCAGTCCTCCAAGTATCTGCAGGCAATGTCACAGTAGCAGTCCTCCCAGTACCTGCAGGCAATGTCACAGTAGCAGTCCTCCCAGTACCTGCAGGCAATGTCACAGTAGCAGTCCTCCCAGTACCTGCAGGCAATGTCACAGTAGCAGTCCTCCCAGTACCTGCAGGCAATGTCACAGTAGCAGTCCTCCCAGTACCTGCAGGCAATGTCACAGTAGCAGTCCTCCCAGTACCTGCAGGCAATGTCACAGAAGCAGTCCTCCCAGTACCTGCAGGCAATGTCACAGAAGCAGTCCTCCCAGTACCTGCAGGCAATGTCACAGTAGCAGTCCTCCCAGTACCTGCAGGCAATGTCACAGTAGCAGCCCTCACAGTACCTGCAGGCAATGTCGCAGTAGCAGTCCTCCCAGTACCTGCAGGCAATGTCACAGTAGAAGTCCTCCCAGTACCTGCAGGCAATGTCACAGTAGCAGTCCTCCCAGTACCTGCAGGCAATGTCTTAGTAGTAATCCTCCCAGTACCTGCAGGCAATGTCACAGTAGCAGTCCTCCCAGTACCTGCAGGCAATGTCACAGTAGAAGTCCTCCCAGTACCTGCAGGCAATGTCACAGTAGCAGTCCTCCCAGTACCTACATCTCTCAGGGCATCCACGTTCCCAGGTGTATTTATATGATGTAAATGGTTTAGAAACCCGATAAGTTAAAGAATGAGACATTTGTGCAATATTTGGGGATCTTTACTGTGGACTGAAGAAGTCACTGGCTGACGAAACGTTTCCTCAATAAAGATTCCCAAACGTTGCATCAGTTTCTCTCCTCCTCAAGGCACAGTGCTTGCTCCACTTCAGTTTCTCCTTCTCAAATCCGACACTAACAAGGACACCAGAGTCTCTATGAAAGTGACGTCGAAGACTCAGCGAATCTTTAGGTGCATGTAAAGACTTCCAGTGAGCCTCAGACAACGGTATGATGTTCAATGAGGACAGACTTCAATTGTTCTGTTACTGAAGGATATAAAGACTGAAATGAAGTACAGAACAAATTTAAATTATTAAACAGAGCGGAATTTCCACGTGCGAGACTTGGGAGGCTGATGTAGGAAGATCTCACATTCAAGGATCACAACAATGTTGCTCCTGTTACCGCAAGGAAAATGATAATCTGGATAACTAGAACTTTCAAGTCAAGCCATGGATGATACTCTTCAAGTCACTTATTCCCTGAGGTTCGAATACAACTGTATACTAATGACTCTCTTCAAGGCAGACGGGATTGCTGAGCCAGAAAACGTACAGAAAACTTTTGCTGCCCCAATACATGCACTCAAACATCAGAACTAGGAACCCTTGAAGTCACTCGAACTGTGTTCCTTGGAACGTAGGGACTGCTTCTATACCCGTATACTGAAATCACTACTCATGAAAGCAAGAGACTTAGCAGATGGTGCAAAACACTGCCAACATAAAAGCAGAGGCGCTATGAGTACACTAAATGGGAACTTGAGTGTCTGGGATCCCCGGCTCTTCAACGCCTTCTCGTCGTGCATAAGGAAAATTACCAACAAACCTCTGGCTGTCTTCAAGAGAGAATTGACAAGCTCCTCAAATCACTCCCTGACCAGTAGGGCTGTTGTTCATACGTCGGACTGCGTGCGGCCTGTAGTAACAGCCTGTCTAATCAGGCCTTGATCCACCAGGAAGTCTGGTCTGGTACCGGGTCGCAGGGTCTTTGATCCCCTATAACATCCTTCAGGTACACAAGATGCCTAATAGAGGCTGGGGTTCCGAACCTGTCAACAGTCAAGAAGTAACCTGTTGGCAGCGCTCTGTACGTATTCAAAATGAACTACATCTAAGAAGAAACAATACCTGCTGATGCAAATGACACCACAGGTTACTGGGACAGAATATTTAAAGGGCAACGAGAGAAAAATGGCACATAAACAAAATAAAGACGCACATTGGAGAGAGAAGCTTAGGACGTCGTTTCGATCCGACTTGGACTACTTACAAGTCACACTAACACACGACGGTGAGGGAGCCAGTATACATCTGAGTCGCTTAGATGTCAAAAACAGCCTCTACACTTAACAGTGTAGGTACATGTCTTCACTCATATCCAGATACTATATACTATTCACAATACTACTTCCAGAAGTTACCATATGTCTCCATCGAATGGAATTCGTCTCAACTTCCGTGTGACTGACTGTGCACTGTGATAAACGTGTTATGAGATAAGCACTTAAAGGAATACCTGACCCTTGTTGCTGCGGTCTTGACCTTGTGAGAGAGGAAAAGTATGATTACTGCTGCAAGGAGGGAAAGTGATCATCTTAGTGGTACTGATGAAGGGAGGGCAGTGTAGTGTGTTCTGAAGGAAGGGAGGGCAGTGTAGTGTGTTCTGAAGGAAGGGAGGGCAGTGCCGTGTGTTGTTCTAAAGGAAAGGAGGGCACTTCTGAAAGAAGGGAAGTCAGTTCTGAAAGAAGGAAGGCAGTTCTGAAGGGAGGCCAGCGTCGTGTGCTGTTCTGAAGGCAAAAAAAGATATACAAGGAGGGAAGGTGTGGTGGTTTAAAGAGGTGTTGCCAGAGAGTAGCAACAGTTGACGATCATCCTGCTGTACTGGTGGTGGTGAGGGGAGGAGGTGAAGCATAAGCAGGGAAGCGCGAGGAAGCGGAAGGTGAGGGGTGAAGAAGTGAAGCCAAGGAGAGACAGGAGGGGGAAGCGAAGGGTAAGGAGGCGGAGATGAGGGGTAGTGGCCCAAATCTTCCCCTCCTATCCCCCCCACAACCTCCACAATAAACTCTCCAGAATGGGAATCTAGCACGAGTTGGTTTCAGCATTTTTCCGCACAACAGCAACTGCAGGCATTCCAGTAGCTCAATTCCAGTCCCTCCTGAAGTTCTTTCCTGGCCATGAGAATCACAAGCTTTCTCAGTTTGTAACCGATGCATACTTACACATATACATACTAAAAATCTTTTAAGTATATTCTATCAAGAAATACTTCCTCTGTATATCACAGGAATGATTCACTAAGAATGCCAAGTTGCCAAGTCTCTGTGAGAGCAATTAAAGCTGCGATGTTAACACCATTTCTTTCTGAAGGTTCCATTACCAGCTGTAAAGTTTACGACCAGATACAAGACCAGTGTGCCACATTACAGTTTAGCAGAATGCTGCTATTTTTCTGCATTTCAGAAACAACAGCACAGACCGGTACAGACAATACAGTATTATGAAAAGGTTTTCTAATTAGTGAAAGATTTGAAGGCTTCTCTGCCGATTATGAAAAAAAATGGTAGTGCATATATTATTAATTAAATGTTCATCTGTAAAGTATCTCTTACAGAGATAATTGTCAGAAATGTTGCTATTAGTAATAATGATGATAATAATGATGATGATGATGATAATAATAATAATAATAATAATAATAATAATAATAATAATAATAATAATAGTAATTAAAATAATAATTAAAAATAATAATAATTATTATTATTATTATTATTATTATTATTATTATTATTATGAGACGGGACCTTTTAATTGATATAAAATTTTAAGAAAAAGTTGACACTTGAGGAACCAAAAGAGACTCAGGTTGACCTTAGGCATTGTACTGTTCAACACCACGCTGCCCTGTTCCAGACCAGGCCTCTTTTTTATAGCTTGATCAGTCAAGTTGTTGGTGTTGGCCGCCTGCAGTCTAGTGTAGGCCCCGTCTTATCAGGAACTAACCTGAGAACCTTATGACGTCCCCTCTTGAAGGTATTCAATGGTCTATATAAGGGAGTGTACTGAAGAGTCTTGGTCCCTTTACACTTACTGAGTTATCTATCAGTGGAGGTGTTTTGCACTATATGCCGAGCCTCTTGCTTTCATAGGGAGGGATGTCAGTGTCCAGATTTAAGATTAATCCATTTGGAATACTGTAGGTGTAAATTTGATTGTATCTTTCTCGCCTACATTGCAAGGAGTATAGACGAAGGAACTTCCGGCGTTCCTAATAATTTAGGTGTCTGACTGAAATTATATAAAACCATGGTGGAGGCTGAATGAGGATGGCGGAAGATGGCGGAGGCTGGAGGAGGCTGGCGGAGGCTGGCGGAGGCTGGCGGAGGCTGGCGGAGGCCGGCGGAGGATGGCGGAGGCTGGCGGAGACTGGCGGAGGCTGGCGGAGACTGGCGGAGACTGGCGGAGACTGGCGGAGGCTGGCGGAGGATGGCGGAGGCTGGCGGAGACTGGCGGAGGCTGGCGGAGGATGGCGGAGGCTGGCGGAGATGGGTGAAAACTGGTTTTTACCTGTGATTTGTTTCAAGAGGTTTCCTATTGCTAATTCCTATTTCCTAGCCTAGGGACAGACCTCCGCCTCCCCAGGAGTTGAGAGAGATACTACAGCTGAAGGAAAGAAAAAGAACAGGAAAAGGGAAGAAGTATACAATATAGCAGATGAGGAAGGGGACTGTCCCTTCAAGTGAAAAAATGGAAGAGAGAGAGTAAATGGAAATGAGGAGGGAGGGAAGAAGAGCTACAGTAGAGGGAGAGAGGGAGGGAGGGACGGGGGGAAGGTAGGGAGGTGAGGGCTGTAATAGACAGGATAGTGGATGGGATCCATAAAAATTTGGGAAATGGATAGGGGAGCACTAAAGCAGAAATGGGAGGGAGGGAGAGATGAAGAGGGAGGGAGGGAGGGAGGGAGAGAGGAAGGGAGGGAGGGAGGGAGGGAGGGAGGGAGGGGAGGGAGGGAGGGAGGGGAGGGATGGAGGGAGGGATGGCGGGAGGGAGGGAGCGAGAGAGGGAGAGAGAGAGAGAGGGAGGGAGGGAGGGAGGGAGGGAGGGAGGGAGGGAGAGAGGGAGAGAGGGAGGGAGGGAGGGAGGGAGGGAGGGATGGAGGGAGGGATGGCGGGAGGGAGGGAGCGAGAGAGGGAGAGAGAGAGAGAGGGAGGGAGGGAGGGAGGGAGAGAAGGAGGGAGGGAGGGAGGGAGGGAGAGAGGGAGAGAGGGAGGGAGGGAGGGAGGGAGGGAGGGAGGGAGGGAGGGAGGGAGGGATGAAGGGATGGATGGAGGGAGGGAGGGAGGGATGGAGGGGGGGAGCGAGAGAGGGAGAGAGAGGAAGGGAGGGAGGGAGGGAGGGAGGGAGAGAGGGAGGGAGGGAGGGAGGGAGAGAGGTAAGGAGGGAGGGAGGGAGGTAAGGAGGTAGGGAGGGAGCGAGGGAGGGAGGGAGAGAGGTAAGGAGGGAGGGAGGGAGGGAGGGAGGGAGGTAAGGAGGTAGGGAGGGAGCGAGGGAGGGAGGGAGGGAGGGAGGGAGAGAAGGAGGTAGGGAGGGAGGGAGGGAGGGAGGGAGGGAGCGAGGGAGGGAAGGAGTGGAGGAAAGCTAGGAAGGAGTGCTAGAATAGAAGAGAATGGAAAAGTAAGGGCGACATACAAAGACGGGAAGTAGATAACTTGACAAAGTTCCAGGAGAGCCAAACTTGACAAAGTTCCAGGAGAGTCAAACTTGACAAAGTTCCAGGAGAGCCAAACTTGACAAAGTTCCAGGAGAGCCATACTTGACAAAGTTCCAGGAGAGCCAAACTTGACAAAGTTCCAGGAGAGCCAAACTTGACAAAGTTCCAGGAGAGCCAAACTTGACAAAGTTCCAGGAGAGCCATACTTGACAAAGTTCCAGGAGAGCCAAACTTGACAAAGTTCCAGGAGAGCCAAACTTGACAAAGTTCCAGGAGAGCCAAACTTGACAAAGTTCCAGGAGAGCCAAACTTGGCAAAGTTCCAGGAGAGCCAAACTTGACAAAGTTCCAGGAGAGCCAAACTTGACAAAGTTCCAGGAGAGCCAAACTTGACAAAGTTCCAGGAGAGCCAAACTTGACAAAGTTCCAGGAGAGCCAAACTTGACAAAGTTCCAGGAGAGCCAAACCTTGACAGAGTTCCAGGAGAGCCAACTTGACAAAGTTCCAGGAGAGCCAAACTTGACAAAAGTTCCAGGAGAGGCCAAATTGACAAGTTCCAGAGAGCAAACTTGACAAAGTCCAGGAGAGCCAAACTTGACAAAGTTCCAGGAGAGCCAAACTTGACAAAGTTCCAGGAGAGCCAAACTTGACAAAGTTCCAGGAGAGCCAAACTTGACAAAGTTCCAGGAGAGCCAAACTTGAAGTTCCAGGAGAGCCAAACTTGACAAAGTTCCAGGAGACAAACTTGACAAAGTTCCAGGAGAGCCAAACTTGACAAAGTTCCAGAGCCAAACTTGACAAAGTTCCAGGAGAGCCAAACTTGAAACCAGTTCAAAGAGAGCCAAACCTGACCAGTTCCAGGAGAGCCAAACCACAAAGTTCCAGAGCCAAACTTGACAAAGTTCCAGGAGAGCCAAACCTGACAAAGTTCCAGGAGAGCCAAACTTGACAAAGTTCCAGGAGAGCCAAACTTGACAAAGTTCCAGAAACTTGAAAGTTCCACCTGACAAAGTTCCAGGAGAGCCAAACTTGACAAAGTCCGACTGAAACCGGAGAGCCAAACAAACGAAAGTTGGAGAGCCAAACTTGACAAAGTTCCAGGAGAGCCAAATTGACAAAGTTCCAGGAGAGCCAAACCTTGACAAAGTTCCAGGAGAGCCAAACTTGAAATTAAAGCAAAGTTCCAGGAGAGCCAAACCTCGACAAAGTTCCAGGAGACACAAACCTGACAAAGTTCCAGGAGAGCCAAACTTGACAAAGTTCCAGGAGAGCCAAACTTGACAAAGTTCCAGGAGAGCCAAACTTGACAAAGTTCCAGGAGAGCCAAACTTGACAAAGTTACAGGAGAGCCAAACTTGACAAAGTTCCAGGAGAGCCAAACTTGACAAAAGTTCCAGGAGAGCTAACTTGACAAAGTTCCAGGAGAGCCAAACTTGACAAAGTTCCAGGAGAGCAAACTTGACAAAGTTCCAGGAGAGCCAAACTTGACAAAGTTCCAGGAGAGCCAAACTTGACAAAGTTCCAGGAGAGCCAAACTTGACAAAGTTCCAGGAGAGCCAAACTTGACAAAGTTCCAGGAGAGCCAAACTTGACAAAGTTCCAGGAGAGCCAAACTTGACAAAGTTCCAGGAGAGCCAAACTTGACAAAGTTCCAGGAGAGCCAAACTTGACAAAGTTCCAGGAGAGCCAAACTTGACAAAGTTCCAGGAGAGCCAAACTTGACAAAGTTCCAGGAGAGCCAAACTTGACAAAGTTCCAGGAGAGCCAAACTTGACAAAGTTCCAGGAGAGCCAAACTTGACAAAGCTCCTGGAGAGCCAAACTTGACAAAGCTCCAGGAGAGCGAAACGTTGCCGCTATAAACGTCACAATAGTTGCTCCTGTGTCCTTTTATCTAACATTTTGTGAGTAATTCTACCATTATTACTGAGAGTAAATAAACTTGGAATTATTAGATTCCGTGAGATAAACGGAGACTTTATCTTGTATATGAACATAAGAAAGGAGGAACACTGCAGCAGCCCTACTGGCCCATACTTGGTAGGTCCTACTCAAACCCACTAACAAAAAATATTCCCCCCAACCCATTATCAATGTTACCCAAGGAATAATCTCCGGGATATTGGGATATTGTTCTCTGCGAGATAAGAGAATGTTACTTCCGACTGGCTTGAAACTTTCAAGCAGTGGAGGTGCTACTTTGCTTCCTGTACTGAAAACAAATGGAATATTAGAGTCCTTGCAATGGATCGGCTTCAAATCTCCAACATTAAAAATTTATACCGCACTCTGCACTATTCCTTTTCCGTGCGCTGAAGTAGACGGGGTTTCTGGGATCGTGCAGCAACTTATAACTTATTTGAAACGCTGAACAGCGTAAGTTATTCTACGCAAGAAGTGATGTCAAAAATTATACCTAAAGTCAGTGCCGGATCAGCCGGGCTGTGGCTCGTACGTTGGACTGCGTCAAAAGCCTAGTTATAGGCCCTGATCCAACAGATCCCCGGTCCAGGTAACCTCCAGGTAGCAGTGTGCTGGTAGCCTACTCTACAGGGTACTGGAGACAAAAGCTAGCTGTTTTTCCCCTATCATATATCATCACACAAGATGGGTTCCGTACGTAGGTCCTCCTGAACTGAGAGTCTTCAGTAAAGTGATGAGGATATTACCTGGAGTTTACCTGGAGAGGGTTTCGGGGGTCAACGCCCCCGCGGCCCGGTCTGAGACCAGGCCTCACATCACGAAACATTCCACTGTGGGTCCAGCAGCCTCAAAATTTTCATTTTAGTAAATTCTGCCACCGAAGCCGCTGGTTTACTGTGCATCCCATACCCACTGACGGTAGTGCAAGAGAACATGGACACACAAAAGGCCTAGGAAGAAGGCCCACCGAAAAGTTAACAGATAAGAAAAGAAAAAACAGAGAAATGAAAAAAAAAAAAGTAGATATGGATGAGAAGTAGGCAGAGTTGGTAAGGTGGAAGGGAGAGGAAGGTAGGTTGAGAGGAGGAGAAATAGGGAGGTAGGGAGAGGGAGGTAGTAAGGTAGGGAGGACCACAGTAGCGGGTGGGGTCGAGGGCAGCATAGAAACAGCATCTTTTAAAGGTGACGTCACTATCGGAACACTCAATTGCCGGGAAAAATGAAGCTCCAACACCGATTTGCTCTTGAGCGGAGGACGCTGCCAGTCCGGTGGACGCTGCCGGTCCGGTACACGCTGCCGGTCCGGTGGACGCTGCCGGTCCGGCCTCTTAACAAGCGGCAACCAAACCTGTCCTAAAGGCGCATCTGCACTTTTCATGCAACTTTCTTACTTTCTGTTGAATAGCCCTGAGCGAGTCCAAGGCCAGTAGTGGTCCATTTTCCAGCGGTGGCCCTGGAACTCTGGACTAGTAACAGTGGTAGTTCCTCTCGGTGGATTTGTCACCTGGAACAATCAAAATGGACTCGCTATGGATGGTAGTCAGAGGTTCATTAATACAAACTTGTAGAGGCGCGAGTATAAACTGAAGAACTGAAAACTATGATGGTACGTAGTAAAGAACAAAAAATGCACAATACCGCGACTGGAACAATACACAAACTAACCCGCACAGTGTTAGTTAGACCGAAACGTTGTGATAAGCTTCTCTCTCCTATGTGCGGGTGATCTGTGTATGTGGTAGTCGGTTATTTACATACAAAATACGTAAGTATTAGACGTTGTAGGAGCTATACAGAGATGACTTATATGAGCATTTGATACCAGAGTGACTGAACTTACACAAAACAATAGCCTTTAACAAGCGTATAACACTACAAAACAACACTCACGACCGTCTCTATTCTTGCCTTCACGACCGTCTCTATTCTTGCCTTCACGACCGTCTCTATTCTTGCCTTCACGACCGTCTCTATTCTTGCCTTCACGACCGTCTCTATTCTTGCCTTCACGACCGTCTCTATTCTTGCCTTCACGACCGTCTCTATTCTTGCCTTCACGACCGTCTCTATTCTTGCCTTCACGACCGTCTCTATTCTCGCCTATACGACCGTCTCTATTCTTGCCTTCACGAGATCAAAGGAAAACTTGAAGCCAAGAATAATTTCACGGTGACAGAAGACACTGCAAATCTGTATTATCGAAAACTTGAGCCAATGTCTGCCTGAGATTATTCTCATGCACGACGAACTGATACAAGGTGTTGATGTGGTGTGAGAGAGAGAGAGAGAGAGAGAGAGAGAGAGAGAGAGAGAGAGAGAGAGAGAGAGAGAGAGAGAGAGAGAGAGAGAGAGAGAGAGAGAGAGAGAGAGAGAGAGAGCAATAGCTAGCTAGTTACTCCTACATACACACACAACCCACTTTCAACGCCTCTCCTGAAAACTCTCCTACGTCAGATATAAAAAAAAATGAAAAGAGTTAAACCTATAAAAAAAAAAAACAAGATGTCGAATTTCCAATTTTCCTTCTCCCAACTTTTGAAAGAAAATGAAAAAAAAAAAAACCTAAGCCACCAACTTAACTAATTGGAAGGATGAAGATCCCACTAGCAGTCAGGGTATTAACTAATTTTTCACTGCTTGAGTTTGTCTTCATTAGTGTTCGATTTTACTTAGGAAATCACGAGGTGGAACACGGTTATGTACATCACTGGGGAAGTGTGTACTTGTGCGCGTTCATAACAAGGAAAGAAGTACTTTTAAAAGGCGTACTGCCGGAAGGAATAATAAAAAAACACTCTCTTTGCCTTTTATTATTCAGGAACTAACTCAAGGAACTTATGAGGTTACCAGCTGGAAGATATTCAGGGATCTGCATAAGGGAGAATATTGAAGTCTTGGTACCTTTGCACTTAGTGAGTTATCTCTTAGTGTACTCACTGCACCCATGCTTTTCACACCTCATTGGGACAACGTTTCGCTCTTCACAGAGGGAAACGTGTGGCTGTCGTCGTGAGGGTTAAATCCTGTCGACTACATGAAGGCCATTTAAGGTGCGATTTCCATAACCATTAGCAATGTATACTTGTTGATTCCCTATACACGATTTCAGGGGTTACTGCCCCAGCAGCCTGGTCCCAGACCAGGCCGCCTGGTTAATAGTCTGGTCAATTAAACTGTTGGTGCTAGTCACACTTAGACTAGCAAAGGCACCACAGCCTGGCTCATCAGGAAGTGACTTGAAGAATTTATCAAGTTCCCTCTTGAAGAATTAGTAATTCCCATAATGTATGGTGTTAAAAAGTCTTGGTGCCTTCACATTTAATAAGCTGAAAAATGCTCCTGGTTTTTATAGTGGTATTTTGCACCGTCTGTCGAGTCAATTGCTTTCTTAGCGAATTCGATTTTCATATTTGAAACAAACTTTCCAGAATTTTCCAGGTGTAAATTATAATGTATCTTTCTCGCCTACGTTTTGCTGAGTACACTTCGAGGGACTTCCAGTCTTCCCAATAACTTAAAACATAATAACATAAGAAAGGAACACTGTAGCAGGCCTACTGGCCCATGCTAGGAAAGTCCAAGTCACTAAATTTATACGAGCAGTGAAGGTTCTCTACATCTGCAATTTTGCTTGCCTTAAAAAAGGATTTTAGTGCACAGCAATATAGTCTGAAGAGAAGAAATGACTTAAAGTGTATTATCGTGGGCCTGGCATCTCTTTTTTTAAACGTTTCTAGTTATGCAGCCCAGCATTTTCCTGGCCGTTCTGAATGTGAGATCTTTCGACATTACCACTCCTAAGTCTCCCTCACATTAATCGTCTGCTTTACTGAATGGTTTGAGTTTGTTTTATGCTCCGTTCATGTCTGTATTTCCTCAACTCTTCCATAGCTGAAATCTGTTATTATTAAACATCATACAGTTTTCTGTGGCCCACTGGAAAACCTGGTTTATATCAGCTCGGAGATCTGCATTGTCCTCAGTGTATGCCACTCTCATACATATTCTAGTATCGTCTGAATAGATGACACATTGCTATGATTTGTTTAAGTCAGATGTGAGAATGAGGTAGAGAACTTGAGCGAGTACTGCTACTGTACACTAAGAAGAGGAGGTTTTCACTATGGCAGCTTCTGACTGCACTTTGTTTACAGTTATTCTTTCGGTTCGAGTTGTTAAAAATCCATTTTTTATTTTTTCTTGATATTCCTTTTGCAAGAATTGTTTACCTGTGTGTAATTACACCGTGATCACACCTGTCCAAGAATTTTGCAGTCTAGGTAAACTATTTCTGCATTTATCTTCCAGTACATCTAAAACCAACTGGTAATGGTTCATTTAGCAACTGCGAGAGGCAGGAGCGACCTCCTGTATACCAATGTTGCCCTAGATTATACAACTATTGTAAATAATGCATTGAGCAGTCTTCTTAAATTTTTTTTCAAAGATTTTGATCATGTGGGACACTGGTGTCATCACTCTATAATTTTTCGCTGTTGCTTTATTACCACCTTTACTGAGTGTGGCTGTATCCATGGCTTATAATAACCATGGGATGACTGTGTCCAGACTGTCTCCACAGGATATTCAAGGCACCTGGTAATGTTTACCCCTAAAATCTTGATGAGCACAGAGTTGCCAGAGTCCGGGCCTGAGGCAGAGTGTATTGGCATGTTATTAATGGTTTCTTCGAAGTCGAGTAGAGTTGGATATGTGCAGGAAATTTTGACGATGTCGACAGAGTTTTAAATCCCACTCAAAAATTAATTTAGACTGTTAATATTTACCCCGAGTATTGCGTCACTAAACACTGAGTTACACTATGACTTCAGTAGGTCATTCACTTCTTTGCTGTCATCAGTGTAAATTCCATTCTGAGTTTCTTTTAATAATATTAATGGGCTTTTTGCTCTCTCTTTAACTTGTGGAGTTTTTATGATGAATTCAGTTTGAGTTAAATTATTTTTTTCCATTTCACTAACCAAATTAAAGATTATTTTTGTCTATATAGAGAGAGAGAGAGAGAGAGAGAGAGAGAGAGAGAGAGAGAGAGAGAGAGAGAGAGAGAGAGAGAGAGAGAGAGAGAGAGAACCCTTACCATGAATGACGAGGTAGGAGGGAGAAAAGGAAAAAGATGAGGGAGAGAAGGAGAGCCAGATTTATGGTTTAGCAGACATGTGCTTGAACAAGTAGACATGTGCTGTAAGAAGAAGCAGTAACAAACATCTGCTGGAACAATGAGGGACTAGCCATAATACCAGGTGGTGTGTGGTGATCATCACACCCTGTGTAGAGACCTTTATGAAGAACGCAGTGGTCAGTGCCCTTTCCCTGGTTAGACCAATGTCCAATGTCCGACTGGGACTGGACCGTGCAACGAGGTAATACAATAAGGCATCACGACACCGCCTCCAGGATATGACTCCAGGACCGACAATTCCGGGTAACGAACCCACCTGCCTAGATCGTTGCTCACCCGCGTCTGTCACGCGCACACGCGACGAATTAGGTCACTTGAAGATGTATGTTCATAATTCTGGCATAAGGCAGAGTATACTAGGAAGGGAGGACGCTGTAGGATTTACGAAGTCAAAGGATATATGGCCTTAAACGAAACATGAAGCGAACACAGCAAGAGGCCTGAACAAGACGTGAAGCGAACACATTAAGACGTTTGAAAGAAATGTGAAAAGAACAAGACAGGAAGCTTAGATGAGACGTGAAACAAACGAGACGAGAAGCTTGAACGAGCAATATACATCAGGAAATATCTGCGTGGTGAAGGTAGAGGATAAAGTACAGTAAAATGTTGTAGTGGTGGAGGTGGCAGTCACTCCTGAGAAAGTAATGTGCCAGGACAGTTATTAAGGAGAGGCTTGGAGGCAGAGGATCGAAAGTGCCTTGTTGCTCAGTAGGCGTTTTCGGGTCATAAATGAAAGACCTGGGTTTAATCCTGGGATGGGGGGAAGATATCGGGCATGTTGTCTTACAGCTGCTGTCCCTGTTCACCTATAAGACAACAGTTATGGTGTTAGACGAGTGTTGTAGTGGCATCCTCAGAGTAACAAGTGACTATGTAGTTCAGATTGATCTTGACCTTAGCTTCACCTTGATCTTAGACTGATTTTGACCTTAATAATGAGCTGAGGGAGGGGGGAATAGTTATTCTATAAACTCAACGTGTAGGAAAAAAAAAACAGAGAAGGATGGGTCAGCGACAGACCAGGGCTTACCTGGTCTGCTTGGAAACGGGTAGACCAGGTACAAGGCAGCAGGTGACTGAGGCCCAGCTGACCTCAATCACCACCTGCCCTTCTCATTACCTTACCTTAGCTTATAATTTGAGATATTTTATAGACTAATCACCTGAAGAGTTACTGCCTGTACGTAGTTATGCTCCTCAGCTGTGACTGCTGATGCAGAATTTAAATCTGTACTTAATCGTTGGACTAACCTAGTTTCGACTTGCAGGGGTCGAGTTTCGGTTCCTGGCCACACCTTTCGGTTATTGTCTGAAGAACTGAACTGAAGGAATCTGGAAAATACCAGGAAGAGTAGGGAAAAAGTGACAACATAGCGAAGACTAGAAGAAATAAACATGAAAGGGCGTACAAGCATCTCTCAGGTGTACATTCACCTCATACGTGTACATCTAACTCCTATATGTATGTACATATTCTGAATGTACAGCCACATCGAAATTCGCACATGTACCTTCCATGTGTACATCAATCACCCATGTATACATTAATCACCCATGTGTACACCTATATCCCAAATATATATATTCATCAGGGTGGTGTAAAATCTCACTGTATATCAACACACACACACACACCTCCCTTCGAGGTGTGAAATTAATTCAACACTGCACCTCAAGGTGTAAATCCTCGTCGTTGTAAGACTCTTGACATTGTATGCAGTATATAATATTATATATTATATATATATATATATATATATATATATATATATATATATATATATATATATATATATATATATATTATTTTCATATAGTCGGACTTGAGTCCTGGAAATGGGAAGTACAATGCCTGCACTTTAAAGGAGGGGTTTGGGATATTGGCAGTTTGGAGGGATATGTTGTGTATCTTTATATGTTTATGCTTCTAGACTGTTGTATTCTGAGCACCTCTGCAAAAACAGTGATAATGTGCGAGTGTGGTGAAAGTGTTGAATGATGATGAAAGTATTTTCTTTTTGGGGATTTTCTTTCTTTTTTGGGTCACCCTGCCTCGGTGGGAGACGGCCGACTTGTTGAAAAAAAAAAAAAAATATATATATATATATATATATATATATATATATATATATATATATTAAAATTGTTATTTTGGTTTCAATAGCAACGCTCTTCTTGCCGAATAAAGCAAGCGAAAATTTGTGTATGCAATATTTTCGCAAAAATCATTCTGAACTTAACGACAAAAATATATTTCATTGTGGTTGTTTATTATTAAATTATTGCAAACTTATATAAAATATATTTAGCTGGATTAGGCTAAATTAAATTGCGCTTGTTATAATAAGGTTAAGTAAGTTTTCTAAGGTTCTTTTGGTACAAAATTATTAATTTTTACATGAACATAAATGAAAAAAAATATATCTTTAAACGTACAAAAAAATCTTTAGAAAGGACTCAAGCTTAAATGAGTTCTTGCTAATTGACCAATTTTATCTATTCGGCACGACACACACACACACACAGTTGGAAGCTGAAGACACAGATGAATCACAGGGATGTTAGGAAGTATTTCTTCAGCCAC